>NW_027463801.1:0-118930 GCF_050947455.1 Rhinoderma darwinii
AAACGAATGCAGCCAAGAGCGAGCGTCTGTGACTTACGGTTCAAAAGTTATTCACAGAAACATGGTTCTGAACTTTGCTGCCAGCCGCGAAAGCGAAAATAACCAAGATCGAGCGTCTAGGATTTACTTGTCAAAAGCTCGCCTGGGAAACATCCAGAGAAGTCAAAGACGGTGCTTCTATACTAATTGCCAGGCGCTGAGACGAATGCCGCCAAGATCTAGCGTCTATGACTTACGGTTCAAGAATTAGCCTCAGAAACAGTGGGAAACAGTGCTTCTATACTAATTGCCAGGCGCTGAGACGAATGCCGCCAAGATCGAGCGTCTATGACACGGTTCAAGAATTAGCCTCAGAAACAGTGGGAAACAGTGCTTCTATACTAATTGCCAGGCGCTGAGACGAATGCCGCCAAGATCGAGCGTCTATGACTTACGGTTCAAGAATTAGCCTCAGAAACAGTGGTTCTGAACATGCTGCCAATAGCTCGCCTGGGAAACATCCAGAGAAGTCCAAGATTGTGTTTTTTAGACAGGCTGCCACGAGCTGAAACGAATGCAGCCAAGAGCGAGCGTCTGTGACTTACGGTTCAAAAGTTATTCACAGAAACATGGTACTGAACTTTGCTGCCAGCCGCGAAAGCGAAAATAACCAAGATCGAGCGTCTAGGATTTACTTGTCAATAGCTCGCCTGGGAAACATCCAGAGAAGTCAAAGACAGGGCTTCTAAACTAATTGCCAGGCGCTGAGACGAATGCCGCCAAGATCTAGCGTCTATGACTTACGGTTCAAGAATTAGCCTCAGAAACAGTGGGAAATAGTGCTTCTATACTAATTGCCAGGCGCTGAGACGAATGCCGCCAAGATCGAGCGTCTATGACTTACGGTTCAAGAATTAGCCTCAGAAACAGTGGTTCTGAACATGCTGCCAATAGCTCGCCTGGGAAACATCCAGAGAAGTCCAAGATAGTGTTTTTTAGACTGGCTGCCACGAGCTGAAACGAATGCAGCCAAGAGCGAGCGTCTGTGACTTACGGTTCAAGAGTTATTCGCAGAAACATGGTTCTGAACTTTGCTGCCAGCCGCGAAAGCGAAAATAACCAAGATCGAGCGTCTAGGATTTTCTTGTCAATAGCTCGCCTGGGAAACATCCAGAGAAGTCAAAGACAGTGCTTCTATACTAATTGCCAGGCGCTGAGACGAATGCCGCCAAGATCGAGCGTCTAAGACTTACGGTTCAAGAATTAGCCTCAGAAACAGTGGTTCTGAACATGCTGCCAATAGCTCGCCTGGGAAACATCCAGAGAAGTCCAAGATAGTGTTTTTTAGACTGGCTGCCACGAGCTGAAACGAATGCAGCCAAGAGCGAGCGTCTGTGACTTACGGTTCAAGAGTTATTCACAGAAACATGGTTCTGAACTTTGCTGCCAGCCGCGAAAGCGAAAATAACCAAGATCGAGCGTCTAGGATTTACTTGTCAATAGCTCGCCTGGGAAACATCCAGAGAAGTCAAAGACAGTGCTTCTATACTAATTGCCAGGCGCTGAGACGAATGCCGCCAAGATCTAGCGTCTATGACTTACGGTTCAAGAATTAGCCTCAGAAACAGTGGTTCTGAACATGCTGCCAATAGCTCGCCTGGGAAACATCCAGAGAAGTCCAAGATAGTGTTTTTTAGACTGGCTGCCACGAGCTGAAACGAATGCAGCCAAGAGCGAGCGTCTGTGACTTACGGTTCAAGAGTTATTCACAGAAACATGGTTCTGAACTTTGCTGCCAGCCGCGAAAGCGAAAATAACCAAGATCGAGCGTCTAGGATTTACTTGTCAATAGCTCGCCTGGGAAACATCCAGAGAAGTCAAAGACAGTGCTTCTACACTAATTGCCAGGCGCTGAGACGAATGCCGCCAAGATCTAGCGTCTATGACTTACGGTTCAAGAATTAGCCTCAGAAACAGTGGGAAACAGTGCTTCTATACTAATTGCCAGGCGCTGAGACGAATGCCGCCAAGATCGAGCGTCTATGACTTACGGTTCAAGAATTAGCCTCAGAAACAGTGGTTCTGAACATGCTGCCAATAGCTCGCCTGGGAAACATCCAGAGAAGTCCAAGATTGTGTTTTTTAGACTGGCTGCCACGAGCTGAAACGAATGCAGCCAAGAGCGAGCGTCTGTGACTTACGGTTCAAAAGTTATTCACAGAAACATGGTACTGAACTTTGCTGCCAGCCGCGAAAGCGAAAATAACCAAGATCGAGCGTCTAGGATTTACTTGTCAATAGCTCGCCTGGGAAACATCCAGAGAAGTCAAAGACAGGGCTTCTATACTAATTGCCAGGCGCTGAGACGAATGCCGCCAAGATCTAGCGTCTATGACTTACGGTTCAAGAATTAGCCTCAGAAACAGTGGGAAATAGTGCTTCCATACTAATTGCCAGGCGCTGAGACGAATGCCGCCAAGATCGAGCGTCTATGACTTACGGTTCAAGAATTAGCCTCAGAAACAGTGGTTCTGAACATGCTGCCAATAGCTCGCCTGGGAAACATCCAGAGAAGTCCAAGATAGTGTTTTTTAGACTGGCTGCCACGAGCTGAAACGAATGCAGCCAAGAGCGAGCGTCTGTGACTTACGGTTCAAGAGTTATTCACAGAAACATGGTTCTGAACTTTGCTGCCAGCCGCGAAAGCGAAAATAACCAAGATCGAGCGTCTAGGATTTTCTTGTCAATAGCTCGCCTGGGAAACATCCAGAGAAGTCAAAGACAGTGCTTCTATACTAATTGCCAGGCGCTGAGACGAATGCCGCCAAGATCGAGCGTCTAAGACTTACGGTTCAAGAATTAGCCTCAGAAACAGTGGTTCTGAACATGCTGCCAATAGCTCGCCTGGGAAACATCCAGAGAAGTCCAAGATAGTGTTTTTTAGACTGGCTGCCACGAGCTGAAACTAATGCAGCCAAGAGCGAGCGTCTGTGACTTACGGTTCAAGAGTTATTCACAGAAACATGGTTCTGAACTTTGCTGCCAGCCGCGAAAGCGAAAATAACCAAGATCGAGCGTCTAGGATTTACTTGTCAATAGCTCGTCTGGGAAACATCCAGAGAAGTCAAAGACAGTGCTTCTATACTAAATGCCAGGCGCTGAGACGAATGCCGCCAAGATCGAGCGTCTAAGACTTACGGTTCAAGAATTAGCCTCAGAAACAGTGGTTCTGAACATGCTGCCAATAGCTCGCCTGGGAAACATCCAGAGAAGTCCAAGATAGTGTTTTTTAGACTGGCTGCCACGAGCTGAAACTAATGCAGCCAAGAGCGAGCGTCTGTGACTTACGGTTCAAGAGTTATTCACAGAAACATGGTTCTGAACTTTGCTGCCAGCCGCGAAAGCGAAAATAACCAAGATCGAGCGTCTAGGATTTACTTGTCAATAGCTCGTCTGGGAAACATCCAGAGAAGTCAAAGACAGTGCTTCTATACTAATTGCCAGGCGCTGAGACGAATGCCGCCAAGATCTAGCGTCTATGACTTACGGTTCAAGAATTAGCCTCAGAAACAGTGGGAAACAGTGCTTCTATACTAATTGCCAGGCGCTGAGACGAATGCCGCCAAGATCGAGCGTCTATGACTTACGGTTTAAGAATTAGCCTCAGAAACAGTCGTTCTGAACATGCTGCCAATAGCTCGCCTGGGAAACATCCAGAGAAGTCCAAGATAGTGTTTTTTAGACTGGCTGCCACGAGCTGAAACGAATGCAGCCAAGAGCGAGCGTCTGTGACTTACGGTTCAAAAGTTATTCACAGAAACATGGTTCTGAACTTTGCTGCCAGCCGCGAAAGCGAAAATAACCAAGATCGAGCGTCTAGGATTTACTTGTCAAAAGCTCGCCTGGGAAACATCCAGAGAAGTCAAAGACGGTGCTTCTATACTAATTGCCAGGCGCTGAGACGAATGCCGCCAAGATCTAGCGTCTATGACTTACGGTTCAAGAATTAGCCTCAGAAACAGTGGGAAACAGTGCTTCTATACTAATTGCCAGGCGCTGAGACGAATGCCGCCAAGATCGAGCGTCTATGACACGGTTCAAGAATTAGCCTCAGAAACAGTGGTTCTGAACATGCTGCCAATAGCTCGCCTGGGAAACATCCAGAGAAGTCAAAGATAGTGTTTTTTAGACTGGCTGCCACGAGCTGAAACGAATGCAGCCAAGAGCGAGCGTCTGTGACTTACGGTTCAAAAGTTATTCACAGAAACATGGTTCTGAACTTTGCTGCCAGCCGCGAAAGCGAAAATAACCAAGATCGAGCGTCTAGGATTTACTTGTCAATAGCTCGCCTGGGAAACATCCAGAGAAGTCAAAGACAGTGCTTCTATACTAATTGCCAGGCGCTGAGACGAATGCCGCCAAGATCTAGCGTCTATGACTTACGGTTCAAGAATTAGCCTCAGAAACAGTGGGAAACAGTGCTTCTATACTAATTGCCAGGCGCTGAGACGAATGCCGCCAAGATCTAGCGTCTATGACTTACGGTTCAAGAATTAGCCTCAGAAACAGTGGGAAACAGTGCTTCTATACTAATTGCCAGGCGCTGAGACGAATGCCGCCAAGATCGAGCGTCTATGACTTACGGTTCAAGAATTAGCCTCAGAAACAGTGGTTCTGAACATGCTGCCAATAGCTCGCCTGGGAAACATCCAGAGAAGTCCAAGATTGTGTTTTTTAGACAGGCTGCCACGAGCTGAAACGAATGCAGCCAAGAGCGAGCGTCTGTGACTTACGGTTCAAAAGTTATTCACAGAAACATGGTTCTGAACATGCTGCCAATAGCTCGCCTGGGAAACATCCAGAGAAGTCAAAGATAGTGTTTTTTAGACTGGCTGCCACGAGCTGAAACGAATGCAGCCAAGAGCGAGCGTCTGTGACTTACGGTTCAAGAGTTATTCACAGAAACATGGTTCTGAACTTTGCTGCCAGCCGCGAAAGCGAAAATAACCAAGATCGAGCGTCTAGGATTTACTTGTCAATAGCTCGCCTGGGAAACATCCAGAGAAGTCAAAGACAGTGCTTCTATACTAATTGCCAGGTGCTGAGACGAATGCCGCCAAGATCTAGCGTCTATGACTTACGGTTCAAGAATTAGCCTCAGAAACAGTGGGAAACAGTGCTTCTATACTAATTGGCAGGCGCTGAGACGAATGCCGCCAAGATCGAGCGTCTATGACTTACGGTTCAAGAATTAGCCTCAGAAACAGTCGTTCTGAACATGCTGCCAATAGCTCGCCTGGGAAACATCCAGAGAAGTCCAAGATAGTGTTTTTTAGACTGGCTGCCACGAGCTGAAACGAATGCAGCCAAGAGCGAGCGTCTGTGACTTACGGTTCAAGAGTTATTCACAGAAACATGGTTCTGAACTTTGCTGCCAGCCGCGAAAGCGAAAATAACCAAGATCGAGCGTCTAGGATTTACTTGTCAATAGCTCGCCTGGGAAACATCCAGAGAAGTCAAAGACAGTGCTTCTATACTAATTGCCAGGCGCTGAGACGAATGCCGCCAAGATCTAGCGTCTATGACTTACGGTTCAAGAATTAGCCTCAGAAACAGTGGGAAACAGTGCTTCTATACTAATTGCCAGGCGCTGAGACGAATGCCGCCAAGATCTAGCGTCTATGACTTACGGTTCAAGAATTAGCCTCAGAAACAGTGGGAAACAGTGCTTCTGTACTAATTGCCAGGCGCTGAGACGAATGCCGCCAAGATCGAGCGTCTATGACTTACGGTTCAAGAATTAGCCTCAGAAACAGTGGTTCTGAACATGCTGCCAATAGCTCGCCTGGGAAACATCCAGAGAAGTCCAAGATTGTGTTTTTTAGACTGGCTGCCACGAGCTGAAACGAATGCAGCCAAGAGCGAGCGTCTGTGACTTACGGTTCAAAAGTTATTCACAGAAACATGGTACTGAACTTTGCTGCCAGCCGCGAAAGCGAAAATAACCAAGATCGAGCGTCTAGGATTTACTTGTCAATAGCTCGCCTGGGAAACATCCAGAGAAGTCAAAGACAGGGCTTCTATACTAATTGCCAGGCGCTGAGACGAATGCCGCCAAGATCTAGCGTCTATGACTTACGGTTCAAGAATTAGCCTCAGAAACAGTGGGAAATAGTGCTTCTATACTAATTGCCAGGCGCTGAGACGAATGCCGCCAAGATCGAGCGTCTATGACTTACGGTTCAAGAATTAGCCTCAGAAACAGTGGTTCTGAACATGCTGCCAATAGCTCGCCTGGGAAACATCCAGAGAAGTCCAAGATAGTGTTTTTTAGACTGGCTGCCACGAGCTGAAACTAATGCAGCCAAGAGCGAGCGTCTGTGACTTACGGTTCAAGAGTTATTCACAGAAACATGGTTCTGAACTTTGCTGCCAGCCGCGAAAGCGAAAATAACCAAGATCGAGCGTCTAGGATTTACTTGTCAATAGCTCGCCTGGGAAACATCCAGAGAAGTCAAAGACAGTGCTTCTATACTAATTGCCAGGCGCTGAGACGAATGCCGCCAAGATCTAGCGTCTATGACTTACGGTTCAAGAATTAGCCTCAGAAACAGTGGGAAACAGTGCTTCTATACTAATTGCCAGGCGCTGAGACGAATGCCGCCAAGTGCGAGCGTCTATGACTTACGGTTCAAGAATTAGCCTCAGAAACAGTGGTTCTGAACATGCTGCCAATAGCTCGCCTGGGAAACATCCAGAGAAGTCCAAGATTGTGTTTTTTAGACTGGCTGCCACGAGCTGAAACGAATGCAGCCAAGAGCGAGCGTCTGTGACTTACGGTTCAAGAGTTATTCACAGAAACATGGTTCTGAACTTTGCTGCCAGCCGCGAAAGCGAAAATAACCAAGATCGAGCGTCTAGGATTTACTTGTCAATAGCTCGCCTGGGAAACATCCAGAGAAGTCAAATACAGTGCTTCTATACTAATTGCCAGGCGCTGAGACGAATGCCGCCAAGATCTAGCGTCTATGACTTACGGTTCAAGAATTAGCCTCAGAAACAGTGGGAAACAGTGCTTCTATACTAATTGCCAGGCGCTGAGACGAATGCCGCCAAGATAGAGCGTCTATGACTTACGGTTCAAGAATTAGCCTCAGAAACAGTGGTTCTGAACATGCTGCCAATAGCTCGCCTGGGAAACATCCAGAGAAGTCCAAGATTGTGTTTTTTAGACTGGCTGCCAAAGCTGAAACGAATGCAGCCAAGAGCGAGCGTCTGTGACTTACGGTTCAAGAGTTATTCACAGAAACATGGTTCTGAACTTTGCTGCCAGCCGCGAAAGCGAAAATAACCAAGATCGAGCGTCTAGGATTTACTTGTCAATAGCTCGCCTGGGAAACATCCAGAGAAGTCAAAGACAGTGCTTCTATACTAATTGCCAGGCGCTGAGACGAATGCCGCCAAGATCTAGCGTCTATGACTTACGGTTCAAGAATTAGCCTCAGAAACAGTGGGAAACAGTGCTTCTATACTAATTGCCAGGCGCTGAGACGAATGCCGCCAAGATCGAGCGTCTATGACACGGTTCAAGAATTAGCCTCAGAAACAGTGGTTCTGAACATGCTGCCAATAGCTCGCCTGGGAAACATCCAGAGAAGTCCAAGATTGTGTTTTTTAGACAGGCTGCCACGAGCTGAAACGAATGCAGCCAAGAGCGAGCGTCTGTGACTTACGGTTCAAAAGTTATTCACAGAAACATGGTACTGAACTTTGCTGCCAGCCGCGAAAGCGAAAATAACCAAGATCGAGCGTCTAGGATTTACTTGTCAATAGCTCGCCTGGGAAACATCCAGAGAAGTCAAAGACAGGGCTTCTAAACTAATTGCCAGGCGCTGAGACGAATGCCGCCAAGATCTAGCGTCTATGACTTACGGTTCAAGAATTAGCCTCAGAAACAGTGGGAAATAGTGCTTCTATACTAATTGCCAGGCGCTGAGACGAATGCCGCCAATATCGAGCGTCTATGACTTACGGTTCAAGAATTAGCCTCAGAAACAGTGGTTCTGAACATGCTGCCAATAGCTCGCCTGGGAAACATCCAGAGAAGTCCAAGATAGTGTTTTTTAGACTGGCTGCCACGAGCTGAAACGAATGCAGCCAAGAGCGAGCGTCTGTGACTTACGGTTCAAGAGTTATTCACAGAAACATGGTTCTGAACTTTGCTGCCAGCCGCGAAAGCGAAAATAACCAAGATCGAGCGTCTAGGATTTACTTGTCAATAGCTCGCCTGGGAAACATCCAGAGAAGTCAAAGACAGTGCTTCTATACTAATTGCCAGGCGCTGAGACGAATGCCGCCAAGATCTAGCGTCTATGACTTACGGTTCAAGAATTAGCCTCAGAAACAGTGGTTCTGAACATGCTGCCAATAGCTCGCCTGGGAAACATCCAGAGAAGTCCAAGATAGTGTTTTTTAGACTGGCTGCCACGAGCTGAAACGAATGCAGCCAAGAGCGAGCGTCTGTGACTTACGGTTCAAGAGTTATTCACAGAAACATGGTTCTGAACTTTGCTGCCAGCCGCGAAAGCGAAAATAACCAAGATCGAGCGTCTAGGATTTACTTGTCAATAGCTCGCCTGGGAAACATCCAGAGAAGTCAAAGACAGTGCTTCTACACTAATTGCCAGGCGCTGAGACGAATGCCGCCAAGATCTAGCGTCTATGACTTACGGTTCAAGAATTAGCCTCAGAAACAGTGGGAAACAGTGCTTCTATACTAATTGCCAGGCGCTGAGACGAATGCCGCCAAGATCGAGCGTCTATGACTTACGGTTCAAGAATTAGCCTCAGAAACAGTGGTTCTGAACATGCTGCCAATAGCTCGCCTGGGAAACATCCAGAGAAGTCAAAGATAGTGTTTTTTAGACTGGCTGCCACGAGCTGAAACGAATGCAGCCAAGAGCGAGCGTCTGTGACTTACGGTTCAAAAGTTATTCACAGAAACATGGTTCTGAACTTTGCTGCCAGCCGCGAAAGCGAAAATAACCAAGATCGAGCGTCTAGGATTTACTTGTCAATAGCTCGCCTGGGAAACATCCAGAGAAGTCAAAGACAGTGCTTCTATACTAATTGCCAGGCGCTGAGACGAATGCCGCCAAGATCTAGCGTCTATGACTTACGGTTCAAGAATTAGCCTCAGAAACAGTGGGAAACAGTGCTTCTATACTAATTGCCAGGCGCTGAGACGAATGCCGCCAAGATCTAGCGTCTATGACTTACGGTTCAAGAATTAGCCTCAGAAACAGTGGGAAACAGTGCTTCTATACTAATTGCCAGGCGCTGAGACGAATGCCGCCAAGATCGAGCGTCTATGACTTACGGTTCAAGAATTAGCCTCAGAAACAGTGGTTCTGAACATGCTGCCAATAGCTCGCCTGGGAAACATCCAGAGAAGTCCAAGATTGTGTTTTTTAGACAGGCTGCCACGAGCTGAAACGAATGCAGCCAAGAGCGAGCGTCTGTGACTTACGGTTCAAAAGTTATTCACAGAAACATGGTTCTGAACATGCTGCCAATAGCTCGCCTGGGAAACATCCAGAGAAGTCAAAGATAGTGTTTTTTAGACTGGCTGCCACGAGCTGAAACGAATGCAGCCAAGAGCGAGCGTCTGTGACTTACGGTTCAAGAGTTATTCACAGAAACATGGTTCTGAACTTTGCTGCCAGCCGCGAAAGCGAAAATAACCAAGATCGAGCGTCTAGGATTTACTTGTCAATAGCTCGCCTGGGAAACATCCAGAGAAGTCAAAGACAGTGCTTCTATACTAATTGCCAGGTGCTGAGACGAATGCCGCCAAGATCTAGCGTCTATGACTTACGGTTCAAGAATTAGCCTCAGAAACAGTGGGAAACAGTGCTTCTATACTAATTGGCAGGCGCTGAGACGAATGCCGCCAAGATCGAGCGTCTATGACTTACGGTTCAAGAATTAGCCTCAGAAACAGTCGTTCTGAACATGCTGCCAATAGCTCGCCTGGGAAACATCCAGAGAAGTCCAAGATAGTGTTTTTTAGACTGGCTGCCACGAGCTGAAACGAATGCAGCCAAGAGCGAGCGTCTGTGACTTACGGTTCAAGAGTTATTCACAGAAACATGGTTCTGAACTTTGCTGCCAGCCGCGAAAGCGAAAATAACCAAGATCGAGCGTCTAGGATTTACTTGTCAATAGCTCGCCTGGGAAACATCCAGAGAAGTCAAAGACAGTGCTTCTATACTAATTGCCAGGCGCTGAGACGAATGCCGCCAAGATCTAGCGTCTATGACTTACGGTTCAAGAATTAGCCTCAGAAACAGTGGGAAACAGTGCTTCTATACTAATTGCCAGGCGCTGAGACGAATGCCGCCAAGATCTAGCGTCTATGACTTACGGTTCAAGAATTAGCCTCAGAAACAGTGGGAAACAGTGCTTCTGTACTAATTGCCAGGCGCTGAGACGAATGCCGCCAAGATCGAGCGTCTATGACTTACGGTTCAAGAATTAGCCTCAGAAACAGTGGTTCTGAACATGCTGCCAATAGCTCGCCTGGGAAACATCCAGAGAAGTCCAAGATTGTGTTTTTTAGACTGGCTGCCACGAGCTGAAACGAATGCAGCCAAGAGCGAGCGTCTGTGACTTACGGTTCAAAAGTTATTCACAGAAACATGGTACTGAACTTTGCTGCCAGCCGCGAAAGCGAAAATAACCAAGATCGAGCGTCTAGGATTTACTTGTCAATAGCTCGCCTGGGAAACATCCAGAGAAGTCAAAGACAGGGCTTCTATACTAATTGCCAGGCGCTGAGACGAATGCCGCCAAGATCTAGCGTCTATGACTTACGGTTCAAGAATTAGCCTCAGAAACAGTGGGAAATAGTGCTTCTATACTAATTGCCAGGCGCTGAGACGAATGCCGCCAAGATCGAGCGTCTATGACTTACGGTTCAAGAATTAGCCTCAGAAACAGTGGTTCTGAACATGCTGCCAATAGCTCGCCTGGGAAACATCCAGAGAAGTCCAAGATAGTGTTTTTTAGACTGGCTGCCACGAGCTGAAACTAATGCAGCCAAGAGCGAGCGTCTGTGACTTACGGTTCAAGAGTTATTCACAGAAACATGGTTCTGAACTTTGCTGCCAGCCGCGAAAGCGAAAATAACCAAGATCGAGCGTCTAGGATTTACTTGTCAATAGCTCGCCTGGGAAACATCCAGAGAAGTCAAAGACAGTGCTTCTATACTAATTGCCAGGCGCTGAGACGAATGCCGCCAAGATCTAGCGTCTATGACTTACGGTTCAAGAATTAGCCTCAGAAACAGTGGGAAACAGTGCTTCTATACTAATTGCCAGGCGCTGAGACGAATGCCGCCAAGTGCGAGCGTCTATGACTTACGGTTCAAGAATTAGCCTCAGAAACAGTGGTTCTGAACATGCTGCCAATAGCTCGCCTGGGAAACATCCAGAGAAGTCCAAGATTGTGTTTTTTAGACTGGCTGCCACGAGCTGAAACGAATGCAGCCAAGAGCGAGCGTCTGTGACTTACGGTTCAAGAGTTATTCACAGAAACATGGTTCTGAACTTTGCTGCCAGCCGCGAAAGCGAAAATAACCAAGATCGAGCGTCTAGGATTTACTTGTCAATAGCTCGCCTGGGAAACATCCAGAGAAGTCAAATACAGTGCTTCTATACTAATTGCCAGGCGCTGAGACGAATGCCGCCAAGATCTAGCGTCTATGACTTACGGTTCAAGAATTAGCCTCAGAAACAGTGGGAAACAGTGCTTCTATACTAATTGCCAGGCGCTGAGACGAATGCCGCCAAGATAGAGCGTCTATGACTTACGGTTCAAGAATTAGCCTCAGAAACAGTGGTTCTGAACATGCTGCCAATAGCTCGCCTGGGAAACATCCAGAGAAGTCCAAGATTGTGTTTTTTAGACTGGCTGCCAAAGCTGAAACGAATGCAGCCAAGAGCGAGCGTCTGTGACTTACGGTTCAAGAGTTATTCACAGAAACATGGTTCTGAACTTTGCTGCCAGCCGCGAAAGCGAAAATAACCAAGATCGAGCGTCTAGGATTTACTTGTCAATAGCTCGCCTGGGAAACATCCAGAGAAGTCAAAGACAGTGCTTCTATACTAATTGCCAGGCGCTGAGACGAATGCCGCCAAGATCTAGCGTCTATGACTTACGGTTCAAGAATTAGCCTCAGAAACAGTGGGAAACAGTGCTTCTATACTAATTGCCAGGCGCTGAGACGAATGCCGCCAAGATCGAGCGTCTATGACACGGTTCAAGAATTAGCCTCAGAAACAGTGGTTCTGAACATGCTGCCAATAGCTCGCCTGGGAAACATCCAGAGAAGTCCAAGATTGTGTTTTTTAGACAGGCTGCCACGAGCTGAAACGAATGCAGCCAAGAGCGAGCGTCTGTGACTTACGGTTCAAAAGTTATTCACAGAAACATGGTACTGAACTTTGCTGCCAGCCGCGAAAGCGAAAATAACCAAGATCGAGCGTCTAGGATTTACTTGTCAATAGCTCGCCTGGGAAACATCCAGAGAAGTCAAAGACAGGGCTTCTAAACTAATTGCCAGGCGCTGAGACGAATGCCGCCAAGATCTAGCGTCTATGACTTACGGTTCAAGAATTAGCCTCAGAAACAGTGGGAAATAGTGCTTCTATACTAATTGCCAGGCGCTGAGACGAATGCCGCCAATATCGAGCGTCTATGACTTACGGTTCAAGAATTAGCCTCAGAAACAGTGGTTCTGAACATGCTGCCAATAGCTCGCCTGGGAAACATCCAGAGAAGTCCAAGATAGTGTTTTTTAGACTGGCTGCCACGAGCTGAAACGAATGCAGCCAAGAGCGAGCGTCTGTGACTTACGGTTCAAGAGTTATTCACAGAAACATGGTTCTGAACTTTGCTGCCAGCCGCGAAAGCGAAAATAACCAAGATCGAGCGTCTAGGATTTACTTGTCAATAGCTCGCCTGGGAAACATCCAGAGAAGTCAAAGACAGTGCTTCTATACTAATTGCCAGGCGCTGAGACGAATGCCGCCAAGATCTAGCGTCTATGACTTACGGTTCAAGAATTAGCCTCAGAAACAGTGGTTCTGAACATGCTGCCAATAGCTCGCCTGGGAAACATCCAGAGAAGTCCAAGATAGTGTTTTTTAGACTGGCTGCCACGAGCTGAAACGAATGCAGCCAAGAGCGAGCGTCTGTGACTTACGGTTCAAGAGTTATTCACAGAAACATGGTTCTGAACTTTGCTGCCAGCCGCGAAAGCGAAAATAACCAAGATCGAGCGTCTAGGATTTACTTGTCAATAGCTCGCCTGGGAAACATCCAGAGAAGTCAAAGACAGTGCTTCTACACTAATTGCCAGGCGCTGAGACGAATGCCGCCAAGATCTAGCGTCTATGACTTACGGTTCAAGAATTAGCCTCAGAAACAGTGGGAAACAGTGCTTCTATACTAATTGCCAGGCGCTGAGACGAATGCCGCCAAGATCGAGCGTCTATGACTTACGGTTCAAGAATTAGCCTCAGAAACAGTGGTTCTGAACATGCTGCCAATAGCTCGCCTGGGAAACATCCAGAGAAGTCCAAGATTGTGTTTTTTAGACTGGCTGCCACGAGCTGAAACGAATGCAGCCAAGAGCGAGCGTCTGTGACTTACGGTTCAAAAGTTATTCACAGAAACATGGTACTGAACTTTGCTGCCAGCCGCGAAAGCGAAAATAACCAAGATCGAGCGTCTAGGATTTACTTGTCAATAGCTCGCCTGGGAAACATCCAGAGAAGTCAAAGACAGGGCTTCTATACTAATTGCCAGGCGCTGAGACGAATGCCGCCAAGATCTAGCGTCTATGACTTACGGTTCAAGAATTAGCCTCAGAAACAGTGGGAAATAGTGCTTCTATACTAATTGCCAGGCGCTGAGACGAATGCCGCTAAGATCGAGCGTCTATGACTTACGGTTCAAGAATTAGCCTCAGAAACAGTGGTTCTGAACATGCTGCCAATAGCTCGCCTGGGAAACATCCAGAGAAGTCCAAGATAGTGTTTTTTAGACTGGCTGCCACGAGCTGAAACGAATGCAGCCAAGAGCGAGCGTCTGTGACTTACGGTTCAAGAGTTATTCACAGAAACATGGTTCTGAACTTTGCTGCCAGCCGCGAAAGCGAAAATAACCAAGATCGAGCGTCTAGGATTTTCTTGTCAATAGCTCGCCTGGGAAACATCCAGAGAAGTCAAAGACAGTGCTTCTATACTAATTGCCAGGCGCTGAGACGAATGCCGCCAAGATCGAGCGTCTAAGACTTACGGTTCAAGAATTAGCCTCAGAAACAGTGGTTCTGAACATGCTGCCAATAGCTCGCCTGGGAAACATCCAGAGAAGTCCAAGATAGTGTTTTTTAGACTGGCTGCCACGAGCTGAAACTAATGCAGCCAAGAGCGAGCGTCTGTGACTTACGGTTCAAGAGTTATTCACAGAAACATGGTTCTGAACTTTGCTGCCAGCCGCGAAAGCGAAAATAACCAAGATCGAGCGTCTAGGATCTACTTGTCAATAGCTCGTCTGGGAAACATCCAGAGAAGTCAAAGACAGTGCTTCTATACTAAATGCCAGGCGCTGAGACGAATGCCGCCAAGATCGAGCGTCTAAGACTTACGGTTCAAGAATTAGCCTCAGAAACAGTGGTTCTGAACATGCTGCCAATAGCTCGCCTGGGAAACATCCAGAGAAGTCCAAGATAGTGTTTTTTAGACTGGCTGCCACGAGCTGAAACTAATGCAGCCAAGAGCGAGCGTCTGTGACTTACGGTTCAAGAGTTATTCACAGAAACATGGTTCTGAACTTTGCTGCCAGCCGCGAAAGCGAAAATAACCAAGATCGAGCGTCTAGGATTTACTTGTCAATAGCTCGTCTGGGAAACATCCAGAGAAGTCAAAGACAGTGCTTCTATACTAATTGCCAGGCGCTGAGACGAATGCCGCCAAGATCTAGCGTCTATGACTTACGGTTCAAGAATTAGCCTCAGAAACAGTGGGAAACAGTGCTTCTATACTAATTGCCAGGCGCTGAGACGAATGCCGCCAAGATCGAGCGTCTATGACTTACGGTTTAAGAATTAGCCTCAGAAACAGTGGTTCTGAACATGCTGCCAATAGCTCGCCTGGGAAACATCCAGAGAAGTCAAAGATAGTGTTTTTTAGACTGGCTGCCACGAGCTGAAACGAATGCAGCCAAGAGCGAGCGTCTGTGACTTACGGTTCAAAAGTTATTCACAGAAACATGGTTCTGAACTTTGCTGCCAGCCGCGAAAGCGAAAATAACCAAGATCGAGCGTCTAGGATTTACTTGTCAATAGCTCGCCTGGGAAACATCCAGAGAAGTCAAAGACAGTGCTTCTATACTAATTGCCAGGCGCTGAGACGAATGCCGCCAAGATCTAGCGTCTATGACTTACGGTTCAAGAATTAGCCTCAGAAACAGTGGGAAACAGTGCTTCTATACTAATTGCCAGGCGCTGAGACGAATGCCGCCAAGATCTAGCGTCTATGACTTACGGTTCAAGAATTAGCCTCAGAAACAGTGGGAAACAGTGCTTCTATACTAATTGCCAGGCGCTGAGACGAATGCCGCCAAGATCGAGCGTCTATGACTTACGGTTCAAGAATTAGCCTCAGAAACAGTGGTTCTGAACATGCTGCCAATAGCTCGCCTGGGAAACATCCAGAGAAGTCCAAGATTGTGTTTTTTAGACAGGCTGCCACGAGCTGAAACGAATGCAGCCAAGAGCGAGCGTCTGTGACTTACGGTTCAAAAGTTATTCACAGAAACATGGTTCTGAACATGCTGCCAATAGCTCGCCTGGGAAACATCCAGAGAAGTCAAAGATAGTGTTTTTTAGACTGGCTGCCACGAGCTGAAACTAATGCAGCCAAGAGCGAGCGTCTGTGACTTACGGTTCAAGAGTTATTCACAGAAACATGGTTCTGAACTTTGCTGCCAGCCGCGAAAGCGAAAATAACCAAGATCGAGCGTCTAGGATCTACTTGTCAATAGCTCGTCTGGGAAACATCCAGAGAAGTCAAAGACAGTGCTTCTATACTAAATGCCAGGCGCTGAGACGAATGCCGCCAAGATCGAGCGTCTAAGACTTACGGTTCAAGAATTAGCCTCAGAAACAGTGGTTCTGAACATGCTGCCAATAGCTCGCCTGGGAAACATCCAGAGAAGTCCAAGATAGTGTTTTTTAGACTGGCTGCCACGAGCTGAAACTAATGCAGCCAAGAGCGAGCGTCTGTGACTTACGGTTCAAGAGTTATTCACAGAAACATGGTTCTGAACTTTGCTGCCAGCCGCGAAAGCGAAAATAACCAAGATCGAGCGTCTAGGATTTACTTGTCAATAGCTCGCCTGGGAAACATCCAGAGAAGTCAAAGACAGTGCTTCTATACTAATTGCCAGGCGCTGAGACGAATGCCGCCAAGATCTAGCGTCTATGACTTACGGTTCAAGAATTAGCCTCAGAAACAGTGGGAAACAGTGCTTCTATACTAATTGCCAGGCGCTGAGACGAATGCCGCCAAGATCGAGCGTCTATGACTTACGGTTTAAGAATTAGCCTCAGAAACAGTGGTTCTGAACATGCTGCCAATAGCTCGCCTGGGAAACATCCAGAGAAGTCAAAGATAGTGTTTTTTAGACTGGCTGCCACGAGCTGAAACGAATGCAGCCAAGAGCGAGCGTCTGTGACTTACGGTTCAAAAGTTATTCACAGAAACATGGTTCTGAACTTTGCTGCCAGCCGCGAAAGCGAAAATAACCAAGATCGAGCGTCTAGGATTTACTTGTCAATAGCTCGCCTGGGAAACATCCAGAGAAGTCAAAGACAGTGCTTCTATACTAATTGCCAGGCGCTGAGACGAATGCCGCCAAGATCTAGCGTCTATGACTTACGGTTCAAGAATTAGCCTCAGAAACAGTGGGAAACAGTGCTTCTATACTAATTGCCAGGCGCTGAGACGAATGCCGCCAAGATCTAGCGTCTATGACTTACGGTTCAAGAATTAGCCTCAGAAACAGTGGGAAACAGTGCTTCTATACTAATTGCCAGGCGCTGAGACGAATGCCGCCAAGATCGAGCGTCTATGACTTACGGTTCAAGAATTAGCCTCAGAAACAGTGGTTCTGAACATGCTGCCAATAGCTCGCCTGGGAAACATCCAGAGAAGTCCAAGATTGTGTTTTTTAGACAGGCTGCCACGAGCTGAAACGAATGCAGCCAAGAGCGAGCGTCTGTGACTTACGGTTCAAAAGTTATTCACAGAAACATGGTTCTGAACATGCTGCCAATAGCTCGCCTGGGAAACATCCAGAGAAGTCAAAGATAGTGTTTTTTAGACTGGCTGCCACGAGCTGAAACGAATGCAGCCAAGAGCGAGCGTCTGTGACTTACGGTTCAAGAGTTATTCACAGAAACATGGTTCTGAACTTTGCTGCCAGCCGCGAAAGCGAAAATAACCAAGATCGAGCGTCTAGGATTTACTTGTCAATAGCTCGCCTGGGAAACATCCAGAGAAGTCAAAGACAGTGCTTCTATACTAATTGCCAGGTGCTGAGACGAATGCCGCCAAGATCTAGCGTCTATGACTTACGGTTCAAGAATTAGCCTCAGAAACAGTGGGAAACAGTGCTTCTATACTAATTGCCAGGCGCTGAGACGAATGCCGCCAAGATCTAGCGTCTATGACTTACGGTTCAAGAATTAGCCTCAGAAACAGTGGGAAACAGTGCTTCTGTACTAATTGCCAGGCGCTGAGACGAATGCCGCCAAGATCGAGCGTCTATGACTTACGGTTCAAGAATTAGCCTCAGAAACAGTGGTTCTGAACATGCTGCCAATAGCTCGCCTGGGAAACATCCAGAGAAGTCCAAGATTGTGTTTTTTAGACTGGCTGCCACGAGCTGAAACGAATGCAGCCAAGAGCGAGCGTCTGTGACTTACGGTTCAAAAGTTATTCACAGAAACATGGTACTGAACTTTGCTGCCAGCCGCGAAAGCGAAAATAACCAAGATCGAGCGTCTAGGATTTACTTGTCAATAGCTCGCCTGGGAAACATCCAGAGAAGTCAAAGACAGGGCTTCTATACTAATTGCCAGGCGCTGAGACGAATGCCGCCAAGATCTAGCGTCTATGACTTACGGTTCAAGAATTAGCCTCAGAAACAGTGGGAAATAGTGCTTCTATACTAATTGCCAGGCGCTGAGACGAATGCAGCCAAGATCGAGCGTCTATGACTTACGGTTCAAGAATTAGCCTCAGAAACAGTGGTTCTGAACATGCTGCCAATAGCTCGCCTGGGAAACATCCAGAGAAGTCCAAGATAGTGTTTTTTAGACTGGCTGCCACGAGCTGAAACGAATGCAGCCAAGAGCGAGCGTCTGTGACTTACGGTTCAAGAGTTATTCACAGAAACATGGTTCTGAACTTTGCTGCCAGCCGCGAAAGCGAAAATAACCAAGATCGAGCGTCTAAGATTTACTTGTCAATAGCTCGCCTGGGAAACATCCAGAGAAGTCAAAGACAGTGCTTCTATACTAATTGCCAGGCGCTGAGACGAATGCCGCCAAGATCGAGCGTCTAAGACTTACGGTTCAAGAATTAGCCTCAGAAACAGTGGTTCTGAACATGCTGCCAATAGCTCGCCTGGGAAACATCCAGAGAAGTCCAAGATAGTGTTTTTTAGACTGGCTGCCACGAGCTGAAACTAATGCAGCCAAGAGCGAGCGTCTGTGACTTACGGTTCAAGAGTTATTCACAGAAACATGGTTCTGAACTTTGCTGCCAGCCGCGAAAGCGAAAATAACCAAGATCGAGCGTCTAGGATTTACTTGTCAATAGCTCGCCTGGGAAACATCCAGAGAAGTCAAAGACAGTGCTTCTATACTAATTGCCAGGCGCTGAGACGAATGCCGCCAAGATCTAGCGTCTATGACTTACGGTTCAAGAATTAGCCTCAGAAACAGTGGGAAACAGTGCTTCTATACTAATTGCCAGGCGCTGAGACGAATGCCGCCAAGTGCGAGCGTCTATGACTTACGGTTCAAGAATTAGCCTCAGAAACAGTGGTTCTGAACATGCTGCCAATAGCTCGCCTGGGAAACATCCAGAGAAGTCCAAGATTGTGTTTTTTAGACTGGCTGCCACGAGCTGAAACGAATGCAGCCAAGAGCGAGCGTCTGTGACTTACGGTTCAAGAGTTATTCACAGAAACATGGTTCTGAACTTTGCTGCCAGCCGCGAAAGCGAAAATAACCAAGATCGAGCGTCTAGGATTTACTTGTCAATAGCTCGCCTGGGAAACATCCAGAGAAGTCAAATACAGTGCTTCTATACTAATTGCCAGGCGCTGAGACGAATGCCGCCAAGATCTAGCGTCTATGACTTACGGTTCAAGACTTAGCCTCAGAAACAGTGGGAAACAGTGCTTCTATACTAATTGCCAGGCGCTGAGACGAATGCCGCCAAGATAGAGCGTCTATGACTTACGGTTCAAGAATTAGCCTCAGAAACAGTGGTTCTGAACATGCTGCCAATAGCTCGCCTGGGAAACATCCAGAGAAGTCCAAGATTGTGTTTTTTAGACTGGCTGCCAAAGCTGAAACGAATGCAGCCAAGAGCGAGCGTCTGTGACTTACGGTTCAAGAGTTATTCACAGAAACATGGTTCTGAACTTTGCTGCCAGCCGCGAAAGCGAAAATAACCAAGATCGAGCGTCTAGGATTTACTTGTCAATAGCTCGCCTGGGAAACATCCAGAGAAGTCAAAGACAGTGCTTCTATACTAATTGCCAGGCGCTGAGACGAATGCCGCCAAGATCTAGCGTCTATGACTTACGGTTCAAGAATTAGCCTCAGAAACAGTGGGAAACAGTGCTTCTATACTAATTGCCAGGCGCTGAGACGAATGCCGCCAAGATCGAGCGTCTATGACACGGTTCAAGAATTAGCCTCAGAAACAGTGGTTCTGAACATGCTGCCAATAGCTCGTCTGGGAAACATCCAGAGAAGTCCAAGATTGTGTTTTTTAGACTGGCTGCCACGAGCTGAAACGAATGCAGCCAAGAGCGAGCGTCTGTGACTTACGGTTCAAGAGTTATTCACAGAAACATGGTTCTGAACTTTGCTGCCAGCCGCGAAAGCGAAAATAACCAAGATCGAGCGCCTAGGATTTACTTGTCAATAGCTCGCCTGGGAAACATCCAGAGAAGTCAAAGACAGTGCTTCTATACTAATTGCCAGGTGCTGAGACGAATGCCGCCACGATCTAGCGTCTATGACTTACGGTTCAAGAATTAGCCTCAGAAACAGTGGGAAACAGTGCTTCTATACTAATTGCCAGGCGCTGAGACGAATGCCGCCAAGATCTAGCGTCTATGACTTACGGTTCAAGAATTAGCCTCAGAAACAGTGGGAAACAGTGCTTCTGTACTAATTGCCAGGCGCTGAGACGAATGCCGCCAAGATCGAGCGTCTATGACTTACGGTTCAAGAATTAGCCTCAGAAACAGTGGTTCTGAACATGCTGCCAATAGCTCGCCTGGGAAACATCCAGAGAAGTCCAAGATTGTGTTTTTTAGACTGGCTGCCACGAGCTGAAACGAATGCAGCCAAGAGCGAGCGTCTGTGACTTACGGTTCAAAAGTTATTCACAGAAACATGGTACTGAACTTTGCTGCCAGCCGCGAAAGCGAAAATAACCAAGATCGAGCGTCTAGGATTTACTTGTCAATAGCTCGCCTGGGAAACATCCAGAGAAGTCAAAGACAGGGCTTCTATACTAATTGCCAGGCGCTGAGACGAATGCCGCCAAGATCTAGCGTCTATGACTTACGGTTCAAGAATTAGCCTCAGAAACAGTGGGAAATAGTGCTTCTATACTAATTGCCAGGCGCTGAGACGAATGCCGCCAAGATCGAGCGTCTATGACTTACGGTTCAAGAATTAGCCTCAGAAACAGTGGTTCTGAACATGCTGCCAATAGCTCGCCTGGGAAACATCCAGAGAAGTCCAAGATAGTGTTTTTTAGACTGGCTGCCACGAGCTGAAACGAATGCAGCCAAGAGCGAGCGTCTGTGACTTACGGTTCAAGAGTTATTCACAGAAACATGGTTCTGAACTTTGCTGCCAGCCGCGAAAGCGAAAATAACCAAGATCGAGCGTCTAAGATTTACTTGTCAATAGCTCGCCTGGGAAACATCCAGAGAAGTCAAAGACAGTGCTTCTATACTAATTGCCAGGCGCTGAGACGAATGCCGCCAAGATCGAGCGTCTAAGACTTACGGTTCAAGAATTAGCCTCAGAAACAGTGGTTCTGAACATGCTGCCAATAGCTCGCCTGGGAAACATCCAGAGAAGTCCAAGATAGTGTTTTTTAGACTGGCTGCCACGAGCTGAAACTAATGCAGCCAAGAGCGAGCGTCTGTGACTTACGGTTCAAGAGTTATTCACAGAAACATGGTTCTGAACTTTGCTGCCAGCCGCGAAAGCGAAAATAACCAAGATCGAGCGTCTAGGATTTACTTGTCAATAGCTCGCCTGGGAAACATCCAGAGAAGTCAAAGACAGTGCTTCTATACTAATTGCCAGGCGCTGAGAC
Organism: Rhinoderma darwinii; assembly: GCF_050947455.1. Classification (NCBI taxonomy): domain Eukaryota; kingdom Metazoa; phylum Chordata; class Amphibia; order Anura; family Rhinodermatidae; genus Rhinoderma; species Rhinoderma darwinii. Next base: position 21,690 of record NW_027463801.1, read on the forward strand.
GAATGCCGCCAAGATCTAGCGTCTATGACTTACGGTTCAAGAATTAGCCTCAGAAACAGTGGGAAACAGTGCTTCTATACTAATTGCCAGGCGCTGAGACGAATGCCGCCAAGTGCGAGCGTCTATGACTTACGGTTCAAGAATTAGCCTCAGAAACAGTGGTTCTGAACATGCTGCCAATAGCTCGCCTGGGAAACATCCAGAGAAGTCCAAGATTGTGTTTTTTAGACTGGCTGCCACGAGCTGAAACGAATGCAGCCAAGAGCGAGCGTCTGTGACTTACGGTTCAAGAGTTATTCACAGAAACATGGTTCTGAACTTTGCTGCCAGCCGCGAAAGCGAAAATAACCAAGATCGAGCGTCTAGGATTTACTTGTCAATAGCTCGCCTGGGAAACATCCAGAGAAGTCAAATACAGTGCTTCTATACTAATTGCCAGGCGCTGAGACGAATGCCGCCAAGATCTAGCGTCTATGACTTACGGTTCAAGACTTAGCCTCAGAAACAGTGGGAAACAGTGCTTCTATACTAATTGCCAGGCGCTGAGACGAATGCCGCCAAGATAGAGCGTCTATGACTTACGGTTCAAGAATTAGCCTCAGAAACAGTGGTTCTGAACATGCTGCCAATAGCTCGCCTGGGAAACATCCAGAGAAGTCCAAGATTGTGTTTTTTAGACTGGCTGCCAAAGCTGAAACGAATGCAGCCAAGAGCGAGCGTCTGTGACTTACGGTTCAAGAGTTATTCACAGAAACATGGTTCTGAACTTTGCTGCCAGCCGCGAAAGCGAAAATAACCAAGATCGAGCGTCTAGGATTTACTTGTCAATAGCTCGCCTGGGAAACATCCAGAGAAGTCAAAGACAGTGCTTCTATACTAATTGCCAGGCGCTGAGACGAATGCCGCCAAGATCTAGCGTCTATGACTTACGGTTCAAGAATTAGCCTCAGAAACAGTGGGAAACAGTGCTTCTATACTAATTGCCAGGCGCTGAGACGAATGCCGCCAAGATCGAGCGTCTATGACACGGTTCAAGAATTAGCCTCAGAAACAGTGGTTCTGAACATGCTGCCAATAGCTCGTCTGGGAAACATCCAGAGAAGTCCAAGATTGTGTTTTTTAGACTGGCTGCCACGAGCTGAAACGAATGCAGCCAAGAGCGAGCGTCTGTGACTTACGGTTCAAGAGTTATTCACAGAAACATGGTTCTGAACTTTGCTGCCAGCCGCGAAAGCGAAAATAACCAAGATCGAGCGCCTAGGATTTACTTGTCAATAGCTCGCCTGGGAAACATCCAGAGAAGTCAAAGACAGTGCTTCTATACTAATTGCCAGGTGCTGAGACGAATGCCGCCACGATCTAGCGTCTATGACTTACGGTTCAAGAATTAGCCTCAGAAACAGTGGGAAACAGTGCTTCTATACTAATTGCCAGGCGCTGAGACGAATGCCGCCAAGATCTAGCGTCTATGACTTACGGTTCAAGAATTAGCCTCAGAAACAGTGGGAAACAGTGCTTCTGTACTAATTGCCAGGCGCTGAGACGAATGCCGCCAAGATCGAGCGTCTATGACTTACGGTTCAAGAATTAGCCTCAGAAACAGTGGTTCTGAACATGCTGCCAATAGCTCGCCTGGGAAACATCCAGAGAAGTCCAAGATTGTGTTTTTTAGACTGGCTGCCACGAGCTGAAACGAATGCAGCCAAGAGCGAGCGTCTGTGACTTACGGTTCAAAAGTTATTCACAGAAACATGGTACTGAACTTTGCTGCCAGCCGCGAAAGCGAAAATAACCAAGATCGAGCGTCTAGGATTTACTTGTCAATAGCTCGCCTGGGAAACATCCAGAGAAGTCAAAGACAGGGCTTCTATACTAATTGCCAGGCGCTGAGACGAATGCCGCCAAGATCTAGCGTCTATGACTTACGGTTCAAGAATTAGCCTCAGAAACAGTGGGAAATAGTGCTTCTATACTAATTGCCAGGCGCTGAGACGAATGCCGCCAAGATCGAGCGTCTATGACTTACGGTTCAAGAATTAGCCTCAGAAACAGTGGTTCTGAACATGCTGCCAATAGCTCGCCTGGGAAACATCCAGAGAAGTCCAAGATAGTGTTTTTTAGACTGGCTGCCACGAGCTGAAACGAATGCAGCCAAGAGCGAGCGTCTGTGACTTACGGTTCAAGAGTTATTCACAGAAACATGGTTCTGAACTTTGCTGCCAGCCGCGAAAGCGAAAATAACCAAGATCGAGCGTCTAAGATTTACTTGTCAATAGCTCGCCTGGGAAACATCCAGAGAAGTCAAAGACAGTGCTTCTATACTAATTGCCAGGCGCTGAGACGAATGCCGCCAAGATCGAGCGTCTAAGACTTACGGTTCAAGAATTAGCCTCAGAAACAGTGGTTCTGAACATGCTGCCAATAGCTCGCCTGGGAAACATCCAGAGAAGTCCAAGATAGTGTTTTTTAGACTGGCTGCCACGAGCTGAAACTAATGCAGCCAAGAGCGAGCGTCTGTGACTTACGGTTCAAGAGTTATTCACAGAAACATGGTTCTGAACTTTGCTGCCAGCCGCGAAAGCGAAAATAACCAAGATCGAGCGTCTAGGATTTACTTGTCAATAGCTCGCCTGGGAAACATCCAGAGAAGTCAAAGACAGTGCTTCTATACTAATTGCCAGGCGCTGAGACGAATGCCGCCAAGATCTAGCGTCTATGACTTACGGTTCAAGAATTAGCCTCAGAAACAGTGGGAAACAGTGCTTCTATACTAATTGCCAGGCGCTGAGACGAATGCCGCCAAGTGCGAGCGTCTATGACTTACGGTTCAAGAATTAGCCTCAGAAACAGTGGTTCTGAACATGCTGCCAATAGCTCGCCTGGGAAACATCCAGAGAAGTCCAAGATTGTGTTTTTTAGACTGGCTGCCACGAGCTGAAACGAATGCAGCCAAGAGCGAGCGTCTGTGACTTACGGTTCAAGAGTTATTCACAGAAACATGGTTCTGAACTTTGCTGCCAGCCGCGAAAGCGAAAATAACCAAGATCGAGCGTCTAGGATTTACTTGTCAATAGCTCGCCTGGGAAACATCCAGAGAAGTCAAATACAGTGCTTCTATACTAATTGCCAGGCGCTGAGACGAATGCCGCCAAGATCTAGCGTCTATGACTTACGGTTCAAGAATTAGCCTCAGAAACAGTGGGAAACAGTGCTTCTATACTAATTGCCAGGCGCTGAGACGAATGCCGCCAAGATAGAGCGTCTATGACTTACGGTTCAAGAATTAGCCTCAGAAACAGTGGTTCTGAACATGCTGCCAATAGCTCGCCTGGGAAACATCCAGAGAAGTCCAAGATTGTGTTTTTTAGACTGGCTGCCAAAGCTGAAACGAATGCAGCCAAGAGCGAGCGTCTGTGACTTACGGTTCAAGAGTTATTCACAGAAACATGGTTCTGAACTTTGCTGCCAGCCGCGAAAGCGAAAATAACCAAGATCGAGCGTCTAGGATTTACTTGTCAATAGCTCGCCTGGGAAACATCCAGAGAAGTCAAAGACAGTGCTTCTATACTAATTGCCAGGCGCTGAGACGAATGCCGCCAAGATCTAGCGTCTATGACTTACGGTTCAAGAATTAGCCTCAGAAACAGTGGGAAACAGTGCTTCTATACTAATTGCCAGGCGCTGAGACGAATGCCGCCAAGATCGAGCGTCTATGACACGGTTCAAGAATTAGCCTCAGAAACAGTGGTTCTGAACATGCTGCCAATAGCTCGTCTGGGAAACATCCAGAGAAGTCCAAGATTGTGTTTTTTAGACTGGCTGCCACGAGCTGAAACGAATGCAGCCAAGAGCGAGCGTCTGTGACTTACGGTTCAAGAGTTATTCACAGAAACATGGTTCTGAACTTTGCTGCCAGCCGCGAAAGCGAAAATAACCAAGATCGAGCGCCTAGGATTTACTTGTCAATAGCTCGCCTGGGAAACATCCAGAGAAGTCAAAGACAGTGCTTCTATACTAATTGCCAGGTGCTGAGACGAATGCCGCCACGATCTAGCGTCTATGACTTACGGTTCAAGAATTAGCCTCAGAAACAGTGGGAAACAGTGCTTCTATACTAATTGCCAGGCGCTGAGACGAATGCCGCCAAGATCGAGCGTCTATGACTTACGGTTCAAGAATTAGCCTCAGAAACAGTGGTTCTGAACATGCTGCCAATAGCTCGCCTGGGAAACATCCAGAGAAGTCCAAGATTGTGTTTTTTAGACTGGCTGCCACGAGCTGAAACGAATGCAGCCAAGAGCGAGCGTCTGTGACTTACGGTTCAAGAGTTATTCACAGAAACATGGTTCTGAACTTTGCTGCCAGCCGCGAAAGCGAAAATAACCAAGATCGAGCGTCTAGGATTTACTTGTCAATAGCTCGCATGGGAAACATCCAGAGAAGTCAAAGACAGTGCTTCTATACTAATTGCCAGGCGCTGAGACGAATGCCGCCACGATCTAGCGTCTATGACTTACGGTTCAAGAATTAGCCTCAGAAACAGTGTGAAACAGTGCTTCTATACTAATTGCCAGGCGCTGAGACGAATGCCGCCAAGATCGAGCGTCTAAGACTTACGGATCAAGAATTAGCCTCAGAAACAGTGGTTTTGAACATGCTGCCAATAGCTCGCCTGGGAAACATCCAGAGAAGTCCAAGATAGTGTTTTTTAGACTGGCTGCCACGAGCTGAAACGAATGCAGCCAAGAGCGAGCGTCTGTGACTTACGGTTCAAGAGTTATTCACAGAAACATGGTTCTGAACTTTGCTGCCAGCCGCGAAAGCGAAAATAACCAAGATCGAGCGCCTAGGATTTACTTGTCAATAGCTCGCCTGGGAAACATCCAGAGAAGTCAAAGACAGTGCTTCTATACTAATTGCCAGGTGCTGAGACGAATGCCGCCACGATCTAGCGTCTATGACTTACGGTTCAAGAATTAGCCTCAGAAACAGTGGGAAACAGTGCTTCTATACTAATTGCCAGGCGCTGAGACGAATGCCGCCAAGATCGAGCGTCTATGACTTACGGTTCAAGAATTAGCCTCAGAAACAGTGGTTCTGAACATGCTGCCAATAGCTCGCCTGGGAAACATCCAGAGAAGTCCAAGATTGTGTTTTTTAGACTGGCTGCCACGAGCTGAAACGAATGCAGCCAAGAGCGAGCGTCTGTGACTTACGGTTCAAGAGTTATTCACAGAAACATGGTTCTGAACTTTGCTGCCAGCCGCGAAAGCGAAAATAACCAAGATCGAGCGTCTAGGATTTACTTGTCAATAGCTCGCATGGGAAACATCCAGAGAAGTCAAAGACAGTGCTTCTATACTAATTGCCAGGCGCTGAGACGAATGCCGCCACGATCTAGCGTCTATGACTTACGGTTCAAGAATTAGCCTCAGAAACAGTGGGAAACAGTGCTTCTATACTAATTGCCAGGCGCTGAGACGAATGCCGCCAAGATCGAGCGTCTAAGACTTACGGATCAAGAATTAGCCTCAGAAACAGTGGTTTTGAACATGCTGCCAATAGCTCGTCTGGGAAACATCCAGAGAAGTCCAAGATAGTGTTTTTTAGACTGGCTGCCACGAGCTGAAACGAATGCAGCCAAGAGCGAGCGTCTGTGACTTACGGTTCAAGAGTTATTCACAGAAACATGGTTCTGAACTTTGCTGCCAGCCGCGAAAGCGAAAATAACCAAGATCGAGCGTCTAGGATTTACTTGTCAATAGCTCGCCTGGGAAACATCCAGAGAAGTCAAAGACAGTGCTTCTATACTAATTGCCAGGCGCTGAGACGAATGCCGCCACGATCTAGCGTCTATGACTTACGGTTCAAGAATTAGCCTCAGAAACAGTGGGAAACAGTGCTTCTATACTAATTGCCAGGCGCTGAGACGAATGCCGCCAAGATCGAGCGTCTATGACTTACGGTTCAAGAATTAGCCTCAGAAACAGTGGTTCTGAACATGCTGCCAATAGCTCGCCTGGGAAACATCCAGAGAGGTCCAAGATTGTGTTTTTTAGACTGGCTGCCACGAGCTGAAACGAATGCAGCCAAGAGCGAGCGTCTGTGACTTACGGTTCAAAAGTTATTCACAGAAACATGGTTCTGAACTTTGCTGCCAGCCGCGAAAGCGAAAATAACCTAGATCGAGCGTCTAGGATTTACTTGTCAATAGCTCGCCTGGGAAACATCCAGAGAAGTCAAAGACAGTGCTTCTATACTAATTGCCAGGCGCTGAGACGAATGCCGCCAAGATCTAGCGTCTATGACTTACGGTTCAAGAATTAGCCTCAGAAACAGTGGGAAACAGTGCTTCTATACTAATTGCCAGGCGCTGAGACGAATGCCGCCAAGATCGAGCGTCTATGACTTACGGTTCAAGAATTAGCCTCAGAAACAGTCGTTCTGAACATGCTGCCAATAGCTCGCCTGGGAAACATCCAGAGAAGTCCAAGATAGTGTTTTTTAGACTTGCTGCCACGAGCTCAAACGAATGCAGCCAAGAGCGAGCGTCTGTGACTTACGGTTCAAGAGTTATTCACAGAAACATGGTTCTGAACTTTGCTGCCAGCCGCGAAAGCGAAAATAACCAAGATCGAGCGTCTAGGATTTACTTGTCAATAGCTCACCTGGGAAACATCCAGAGAAGTCAAAGACAGGGCTTCTATACTAATTGCCAGGCGCTGAGACGAATGCCGCCAAGATCTAGCGTCTATGACTTACGGTTCAAGAATTAGCCTCAGAAACAGTGGGAAACAGTGCTTCTATACTAATTGCCAGGCGCTGAGACGAATGCCGCCAAGATCGAGCGTCTATGACTTACGGTTCAAGAATTAGCCTCAGAAACAGTGGTTCTGAACATGCTGCCAATAGCTCGCCTGGGAAACATCCAGAGAAGTCCAAGATAGTGTTTTTTAGACTTGCTGCCACGAGCTGAAACGAATGCAGCCAAGAGCGAGCGTCTGTGACTTACGGTTCAAGAGTTATTCACAGAAACATGGTTCTGAACTTTGCTGCCAGCCGCGAAAGCGAAAATAACCAAGATCGAGCGTCTAGGATTTACTTGTCAATAGCTCGCCTGGGAAACATCCAGAGAAGTCAAAGACAGGGCTTCTATACTAATTGCCAGGCGCTGAGACGAATGCCGCCAAGATCTAGCGTCTATGACTTACGGTTCAAGAATTAGCCTCAGAAACAGTGGGAAACAGTGCTTCTATACTAATTGCCAGGCGCTGAGACGAATGCCGCCAAGATCGAGCGTCTATGACTTACGGTTCAAGAATTAGCCTCAGAAACAGTGGTTCTGAACATGCTGCCAATAGCTCGCCTGGGAAACATCCAGAGAAGTCCAAGATTGTGTTTTTTAGACTGGCTGCCACGAGCTGAAACGAATGCAGCCAAGAGCGAGCGTCTGTGACTTACGGTTCAAAAGTTATTCACAGAAACATGTTACTGAACTTTGCTGCCAGCCGCGAAAGCGAAAATAACCAAGATCGAGCGTCTAGGATTTACTTGTCAATAGCTCGCCTGGGAAACATCCAGAGAAGTCAAAGACAGGGCTTCTATACTAATTGCCAGGCGCTGAGACGAATGCCGCCAAGATCTAGCGTCTATGACTTACGGTTCAAGAATTAGCCTCAGAAACAGTGGGAAATAGTGCTTCTATACTAATTGCCAGGCGCTGAGACGAATGCCGCCAAGATCGAGCGTCTATGACTTACGGTTCAAGAATTAGCCTCAGAAACAGTGGTTCTGAACATGCTGCCAATAGCTCGCCTGGGAAACATCCAGAGAAGTCCAAGATTGTGTTTTTTAGACTGGCTGCCACGAGCTGAAACGAATGCAGCCAAGAGCGAGCGTCTGTGACTTACGGTTCAAAAGTTATTCACAGAAACATGGTTCTGAACTTTGCTGCCAGCCGCGAAAGCGAAAATAACCAAGATCGAGCGTCTAGGATTTACTTGTCAATAGCTCGCCTGGGAAACATCCATAGAAGTCAAATACAGTGCTTCTACACTAATTGCCAGGCGCTGAGACGAATGCCGCCAAGATCTAGCGTCTATGACTTACGGTTCAAGAATTAGCCTCAGAAACAGTGGGAAACAGTGCTTCTATACTAATTGGCAGGCGCTTAAACAAATGCCGCCAAGATCTAGCGTCTATGACTTACGGTTCAAGAATTAGCCTCAGAAACAGTGGTTCTGAACATGCTGCCAATAACTCGTCTGGGAAACATCCAGAGAAGTCCAAGATAGTGTTTTTTAGACTGGCTGCCACGAGCTGAAACGAATGCAGCCAAGAGCGAGCGTCTGTGACTTACGGTTCAAGAGTTATTCACAGAAACATGGTTCTGAACTTTGCTGCCAGCCGCGAAAGCGAAAATAACCAAGATCGAGCGTCTAGGATTTACTTGTCAATAGCTCGCCTGGGAAACATCCAGAGAAGTCAAAGACAGTGCTTCTATACTAATTGCCAGGCGCTGAGACGAATGCCGCCAAGATCGAGCGTCTAAGACTTACGGTTCAATAATTAGCCTCAGAAACAGTGGTTCTGAACATGCTGCCAATAGCTCGCCTGGGAAACATCCAGATAAGTCAAAGATAGTGTTTTTTAGACTGGCTGCCACGAGCTGAAACGAATGCAGCCAAGAGCGAGCGTCTGTGACTTACGGTTCAAAAGTTATTCACAGAAACATGGTTCTGAACTTTGCTGCCAGCCGCGAAAGCGAAAATAACCAAGATCGAGCGTCTAGGATTTACTTGTCAATAGCTCGCCTGGGAAACATCCAGAGAAGTCAAAGACAGTGCTTCTATACTAATTGCCAGGTGCTGAGACGAATGCCGCCAAGATTGAGCGTCTTTGACTTACGGTTCAAGAATTAGCCTCAGAAACAGTGGGAAACAGTGCTTCTATACTAATTGCCAGGCGCTGAGACGAATGCCGCCAAGATCGAGCGTCTATGACTTACGGTTCAAGAATTAGCCTCAGAAACAGTGGTTCTGAACATGCTGCCAATAGCTCGCCTGGGAAACATCCAGAGAAGTCCAAGATTGTGTTTTTTAGACTGGCTGCCACGAGCTGAAACGAATGCAGCCAAGAGCGAGCGTCTGTGACTTACGGTTCAAAAGTTATTCACAGAAACATGGTTCTGAACTTTGCTGCCAGCCGCGAAAGCGAAAATAACCAAGATCGAGCGTCTAGGATTTACTTGTCAATAGCTCGCCTGGGAAACATCCATAGAAGTCAAATACAGTGCTTCTACACTAATTGCCAGGCGCTGAGACGAATGCCGCCAAGATCTAGCGTCTATGACTTACGGTTCAAGAATTAGCCTCAGAAACAGTGGGAAACAGTGCTTCTATACTAATTGGCAGGCGCTTAAACAAATGCCGCCAAGATCTAGCGTCTATGACTTACGGTTCAAGAATTAGCCTCAGAAACAGTGGTTCTGAACATGCTGCCAATAACTCGCCTGGGAAACATCCAGAGAAGTCCAAGATAGTGTTTTTTAGACTGGCTGCCACGAGCTGAAACGAATGCAGCCAAGAGCGAGCGTCTGTGACTTACGGTTCAAGAGTTATTCACAGAAACATGGTTCTGAACTTTGCTGCCAGCCGCGAAAGCGAAAATAACCAAGATCGAGCGTCTAGGATTTACTTGTCAATAGCTCGCCTGGGAAACATCCAGAGAAGTCAAAGACAGTGCTTCTATACTAATTGCCAGGCGCTGAGACGAATGCCGCCAAGATCGAGCGTCTAAGACTTACGGTTCAATAATTAGCCTCAGAAACAGTGGTTCTGAACATGCTGCCAATAGCTCGCCTGGGAAACATCCAGAGAAGTCAAAGATAGTGTTTTTTAGACTGGCTGCCACGAGCTGAAACGAATGCAGCCAAGAGCGAGCGTCTGTGACTTACGGTTCAAAAGTTATTCAAGGAAACATGGTTCTGAACTTTGCTGCCAGCCGCGAAAGCGAAAATAACCAAGATCGAGCGTCTAGGATTTACTTGTCAATAGCTCGCCTGGGAAACATCCAGAGAAGTCAAAGACAGTGCTTCTATACTAATTGCCAGGTGCTGAGACGAATGCCGCCAAGATTGAGCGTCTATGACTTACGGTTCAAGAATTAGCCTCAGAAACAGTGGGAAACAGTGCTTCTATACTAATTGCCAGGCGCTGAGACGAATGCCGCCAAGATCGAGCGTCTATGACTTACGGTTCAAGAATTAGCCTCAGAAACAGTGGTTCTGAACATGCTGCCAATAGCTCGCCTGGGAAACATCCAGAGAAGTCCAAGATTGTGTTTTTTAGACTGGCTGCCACGAGCTGAAACGAATGCAGCCAAGAGCGAGCGTCTGTGACTTACGGTTCAAAAGTTATTCACAGAAACATGGTTCTGAACTTTGCTGCCAGCCGCGAAAGCGAAAATAACCAAGATCGAGCGTCTAGGATTTACTTGTCAATAGCTCGCCTGGGAAACATCCATAGAAGTCAAATACAGTGCTTCTACACTAATTGCCAGGCGCTGAGACGAATGCCGCCAAGATCTAGCGTCTATGACTTACGGTTCAAGAATTAGCCTCAGAAACAGTGGGAAACAGTGCTTCTATACTAATTGGCAGGCGCTTAAACAAATGCCGCCAAGATCTAGCGTCTATGACTTACGGTTCAAGAATTAGCCTCAGAAACAGTGGTTCTGAACATGCTGCCAATAACTCGCCTGGGAAACATCCAGAGAAGTCCAAGATAGTGTTTTTTAGACTGGCTGCCACGAGCTGAAACGAATGCAGCCAAGAGCGAGCGTCTGTGACTTACGGTTCAAGAGTTATTCACAGAAACATGGTTCTGAACTTTGCTGCCAGCCGCGAAAGCGAAAATAACCAAGATCGAGCGTCTAGGATTTACTTGTCAATAGCTCGCCTGGGAAACATCCAGAGAAGTCAAAGACAGTGCTTCTATACTAATTGCCAGGCGCTGAGACGAATGCCGCCAAGATCGAGCGTCTAAGACTTACGGTTCAATAATTAGCCTCAGAAACAGTGGTTCTGAACATGCTGCCAATAGCTCGCCTGGGAAACATCCAGAGAAGTCAAAGATAGTGTTTTTTAGACTGGCTGCCACGAGCTGAAACGAATGCAGCCAAGAGCGAGCGTCTGTGACTTACGGTTCAAAAGTTATTCACAGAAACATGGTTCTGAACTTTGCTGCCAGCCGCGAAAGCGAAAATAACCAAGATCGAGCGTCTAGGATTTACTTGTCAATAGCTCGCCTGGGAAACATCCATAGAAGTCAAATACAGTGCTTCTATACTAATTGCCAGGCGCTGAGACGAATGCCGCCAAGATCTAGCGTCTATGACTTACGGTTCAAGAATTAGCCTCAGAAACAGTGGGAAATAGTGCTTCTATACTAATTGCCAGGCGCTGAGACGAATGCCGCCAAGATCGAGCGTCTATGACTTACGGTTCAAGAATTAGCCTCAGAAACAGTGGTTCTGAACATGCTGCCAATAGCTCGCCTGGGAAACATCCAGAGAAGTCCAAGATTGTGTTTTTTAGACTGGCTGCCAAAGCTGAAACGAATGCAGCCAAGAGCGAGCGTCTGTGACTTACGGTTCAAGAGTTATTCACAGAAACATGGTTCTGAACTTTGCTGCCAGCCGCGAAAGCGAAAATAACCAAGATCGAGCGTCTAGGATTTACTTGTCAATAGCTCGCCTGGGAAACATCCAGAGAAGTCAAAGACAGTGCTTCTATACTAATTGCCAGGCGCTGAGACGAATGCCGCCAAGATCTAGCGTCTATGACTTACGGTTCAAGAATTAGCCTCAGAAACAGTGGGAAACAGTGCTTCTATACTAATTGCCAGGCGCTGAGACGAATGCCGCCAAGATCGAGCGTCTATGACACGGTTCAAGAATTAGCCTCAGAAACAGTGGTTCTGAACATGCTGCCAATAGCTCGCCTGGGAAACATCCAGAGAAGTCCAAGATAGTGTTTTTTAGACTTGCTGCCACGAGCTGAAACGAATGCAGCCAAGAGCGAGCGTCTGTGACTTACGGTTCAAGAGTTATTCACAGAAACATGGTTCTGAACTTTGCTGCCAGCCGCGAAAGCGAAAATAACCAAGATCGAGCGTCTAGGATTTACTTGTCAATAGCTCGCCTGGGAAACATCCAGAGAAGTCAAAGACAGGGCTTCTATACTAATTGCCAGGCGCTGAGACGAATGCCGCCAAGATCTAGCGTCTATGACTTACGGTTCAAGAATTAGCCTCAGAAACAGTGGGAAACAGTGCTTCTATACTAATTGCCAGGCGCTGAGACGAATGCCGCCAAGATCGAGCGTCTATGACTTACGGTTCAAGAATTAGCCTCAGAAACAGTGGTTCTGAACATGCTGCCAATAGCTCGCCTGGGAAACATCCAGAGAAGTCCAAGATTGTGTTTTTTAGACTGGCTGCCACGAGCTGAAACGAATGCAGCCAAGAGCGAGCGTCTGTGACTTACGGTTCAAAAGTTATTCACAGAAACATGTTACTGAACTTTGCTGCCAGCCGCGAAAGCGAAAATAACCAAGATCGAGCGTCTAGGATTTACTTGTCAATAGCTCGCCTGGGAAACATCCAGAGAAGTCAAAGACAGGGCTTCTATACTAATTGCCAGGCGCTGAGACGAATGCCGCCAAGATCTAGCGTCTATGACTTACGGTTCAAGAATTAGCCTCAGAAACAGTGGGAAATAGTGCTTCTATACTAATTGCCAGGCGCTGAGACGAATGCCGCCAAGATCGAGCGTCTATGACTTACGGTTCAAGAATTAGCCTCAGAAACAGTGGTTCTGAACATGCTGCCAATAGCTCGCCTGGGAAACATCCAGAGAAGTCCAAGATTGTGTTTTTTAGACTGGCTGCCACGAGCTGAAACGAATGCAGCCAAGAGCGAGCGTCTGTGACTTACGGTTCAAAAGTTATTCACAGAAACATGGTTCTGAACTTTGCTGCCAGCCGCGAAAGCGAAAATAACCAAGATCGAGCGTCTAGGATTTACTTGTCAATAGCTCGCCTGGGAAACATCCATAGAAGTCAAATACAGTGCTTCTACACTAATTGCCAGGCGCTGAGACGAATGCCGCCAAGATCTAGCGTCTATGACTTACGGTTCAAGAATTAGCCTCAGAAACAGTGGGAAACAGTGCTTCTATACTAATTGGCAGGCGCTTAAACAAATGCCGCCAAGATCTAGCGTCTATGACTTACGGTTCAAGAATTAGCCTCAGAAACAGTGGTTCTGAACATGCTGCCAATAACTCGTCTGGGAAACATCCAGAGAAGTCCAAGATAGTGTTTTTTAGACTGGCTGCCACGAGCTGAAACGAATGCAGCCAAGAGCGAGCGTCTGTGACTTACGGTTCAAGAGTTATTCACAGAAACATGGTTCTGAACTTTGCTGCCAGCCGCGAAAGCGAAAATAACCAAGATCGAGCGTCTAGGATTTACTTGTCAATAGCTCGCCTGGGAAACATCCAGAGAAGTCAAAGACAGTGCTTCTATACTAATTGCCAGGCGCTGAGACGAATGCCGCCAAGATCGAGCGTCTAAGACTTACGGTTCAATAATTAGCCTCAGAAACAGTGGTTCTGAACATGCTGCCAATAGCTCGCCTGGGAAACATCCAGATAAGTCAAAGATAGTGTTTTTTAGACTGGCTGCCACGAGCTGAAACGAATGCAGCCAAGAGCGAGCGTCTGTGACTTACGGTTCAAAAGTTATTCACAGAAACATGGTTCTGAACTTTGCTGCCAGCCGCGAAAGCGAAAATAACCAAGATCGAGCGTCTAGGATTTACTTGTCAATAGCTCGCCTGGGAAACATCCAGAGAAGTCAAAGACAGTGCTTCTATACTAATTGCCAGGTGCTGAGACGAATGCCGCCAAGATTGAGCGTCTTTGACTTACGGTTCAAGAATTAGCCTCAGAAACAGTGGGAAACAGTGCTTCTATACTAATTGCCAGGCGCTGAGACGAATGCCGCCAAGATCGAGCGTCTATGACTTACGGTTCAAGAATTAGCCTCAGAAACAGTGGTTCTGAACATGCTGCCAATAGCTCGCCTGGGAAACATCCAGAGAAGTCCAAGATTGTGTTTTTTAGACTGGCTGCCACGAGCTGAAACGAATGCAGCCAAGAGCGAGCGTCTGTGACTTACGGTTCAAAAGTTATTCACAGAAACATGGTTCTGAACTTTGCTGCCAGCCGCGAAAGCGAAAATAACCAAGATCGAGCGTCTAGGATTTACTTGTCAATAGCTCGCCTGGGAAACATCCATAGAAGTCAAATACAGTGCTTCTACACTAATTGCCAGGCGCTGAGACGAATGCCGCCAAGATCTAGCGTCTATGACTTACGGTTCAAGAATTAGCCTCAGAAACAGTGGGAAACAGTGCTTCTATACTAATTGGCAGGCGCTTAAACAAATGCCGCCAAGATCTAGCGTCTATGACTTACGGTTCAAGAATTAGCCTCAGAAACAGTGGTTCTGAACATGCTGCCAATAACTCGCCTGGGAAACATCCAGAGAAGTCCAAGATAGTGTTTTTTAGACTGGCTGCCACGAGCTGAAACGAATGCAGCCAAGAGCGAGCGTCTGTGACTTACGGTTCAAGAGTTATTCACAGAAACATGGTTCTGAACTTTGCTGCCAGCCGCGAAAGCGAAAATAACCAAGATCGAGCGTCTAGGATTTACTTGTCAATAGCTCGCCTGGGAAACATCCAGAGAAGTCAAAGACAGTGCTTCTATACTAATTGCCAGGCGCTGAGACGAATGCCGCCAAGATCGAGCGTCTAAGACTTACGGTTCAATAATTAGCCTCAGAAACAGTGGTTCTGAACATGCTGCCAATAGCTCGCCTGGGAAACATCCAGAGAAGTCAAAGATAGTGTTTTTTAGACTGGCTGCCACGAGCTGAAACGAATGCAGCCAAGAGCGAGCGTCTGTGACTTACGGTTCAAAAGTTATTCACAGAAACATGGTTCTGAACTTTGCTGCCAGCCGCGAAAGCGAAAATAACCAAGATCGAGCGTCTAGGATTTACTTGTCAATAGCTCGCCTGGGAAACATCCATAGAAGTCAAATACAGTGCTTCTATACTAATTGCCAGGCGCTGAGACGAATGCCGCCAAGATCTAGCGTCTATGACTTACGGTTCAAGAATTAGCCTCAGAAACAGTGGGAAATAGTGCTTCTATACTAATTGCCAGGCGCTGAGACGAATGCCGCCAAGATCGAGCGTCTATGACTTACGGTTCAAGAATTAGCCTCAGAAACAGTGGTTCTGAACATGCTGCCAATAGCTCGCCTGGGAAACATCCAGAGAAGTCCAAGATAGTGTTTTTTAGACTGGCTGCCACGAGCTGAAACGAATGCAGCCAAGAGCGAGCGTCTGTGACTTACGGTTCAAGAGTTATTCACAGAAACATGGTTCTGAACTTTGCTGCCAGCCGCGAAAGCGAAAATAACCAAGATCGAGCGTCTAGGATTTTCTTGTCAATAGCTCGCCTGGGAAACATCCAGAGAAGTCAAAGACAGTGCTTCTACACTAATTGCCAGGCGCTGAGACGAATGCCGCCAAGATCTAGCGTCTATGACTTACGGTTCAAGAATTAGCCTCAGAAACAGTGGGAAACAGTGCTTCTATACTAATTGCCAGGCGCTGAGACGAATGCCGCCAAGATCGAGCGTCTATGACTTAAGGTTCAAGAATTAGCCTCAGAAACAGTGGTTCTGAACATGCTGCCAATAGCTCGTCTGGGAAACATCCAGAGAAGTCCAAGATTGTGTTTTTTAGACTGGCTGCCACGAGCTGAAACGAATGCAGCCAAGAGCGAGCGTCTGTGACTTACGGTTCAAGAGTTATTCACAGAAACATGGTTCTGAACTTTGCTGCCAGCCGCGAAAGCGAAAATAACCAAGATCGAGCGCCTAGGATTTACTTGTCAATAGCTCGCCTGGGAAACATCCAGAGAAGTCAAAGACAGTGCTTCTATACTAATTGCCAGGTGCTGAGACGAATGCCGCCACGATCTAGCGTCTATGACTTACGGTTCAAGAATTAGCCTCAGAAACAGTGGGAAACAGTGCTTCTATACTAATTGCCAGGCGCTGAGACGAATGCCGCCAAGATCGAGCGTCTATGACTTACGGTTCAAGAATTAGCCTCAGAAACAGTGGTTCTGAACATGCTGCCAATAGCTCGCCTGGGAAACATCCAGAGAAGTCCAAGATTGTGTTTTTTAGACTGGCTGCCACGAGCTGAAACGAATGCAGCCAAGAGCGAGCGTCTGTGATTTACGGTTCAAGAGTTATTCACAGAAACATGGTTCTGAACTTTGCTGCCAGCCGCGAAAGCGAAAATAACCAAGATCGAGCGTCTAGGATTTACTTGTCAATAGCTCGCATGGGAAACATCCAGAGAAGTCAAAGACAGTGCTTCTATACTAATTGCCAGGCGCTGAGACGAATGCCGCCACGATCTAGCGTCTATGACTTACGGTTCAAGAATTAGCCTCAGAAACAGTGGGAAACAGTGCTTCTATACTAATTGCCAGGTGCTGAGACGAATGCCGCCAAGATCGAGCGTCTAAGACTTACGGATCAAGAATTAGCCTCAGAAACAGTGGTTTTGAACATGCTGCCAATAGCTCGCCTGGGAAACATCCAGAGAAGTCCAAGATAGTGTTTTTTAGACTGGCTGCCACGAGCTGAAACGAATGCAGCCAAGAGCGAGCGTCTGTGACTTACGGTTCAAGAGTTATTCACAGAAACATGGTTCTGAACTTTGCTGCCAGCCGCGAAAGCGAAAATAACCAAGATCGAGCGCCTAGGATTTACTTGTCAATAGCTCGCCTGGGAAACATCCAGAGAAGTTAAAGACAGTGCTTCTATACTAATTGCCAGGTGCTGAGACGAATGCCGCCACGATCTAGCGTCTATGACTTACGGTTCAAGAATTAGCCTCAGAAACAGTGGGAAACAGTGCTTCTATACTAATTGCCAGGCGCTGAGACGAATGCCGCCAAGATCGAGCGTCTATGACTTACGGTTCAAGAATTAGCCTCAGAAACAGTGGTTCTGAACATGCTGCCAATAGCTCGCCTGGGAAACATCCAGAGAAGTCCAAGATTGTGTTTTTTAGACTGGCTGCCACGAGCTGAAACGAATGCAGCCAAGAGCGGGCGTCTGTGACTTACGGTTCAAGAGTTATTCACAGAAACATGGTTCTGAACTTTGCTGCCAGCCGCGAAAGCGAAAATAACCAAGATCGAGCGTCTAGGATTTACTTGTCAATAGCTCGCATGGGAAACATCCAGAGAAGTCAAAGACAGTGCTTCTATACTAATTGCCAGGCGCTGAGACGAATGCCGCCACGATCTAGCGTCTATGACTTACGGTTCAAGAATTAGCCTCAGAAACAGTGGGAAACAGTGCTTCTATACTAATTGCCAGGCGCTGAGACGAATGCCGCCAAGATCGAGCGTCTAAGACTTACGGATCAAGAATTAGCCTCAGAAACAGTGGTTTTGAACATGCTGCCAATAGCTCGCCTGGGAAACATCCAGAGAAGTCCAAGATAGTGTTTTTTAGACTGGCTGCCACGAGCTGAAACGAATGCAGCCAAGAGCGAGCGTCTGTGACTTACGGTTCAAGAGTTATTCACAGAAACATGGTTCTGAACTTTGCTGCCAGCCGCGAAAGCGAAAATAACCAAGATCGAGCGTCTAGGATTTACTTGTCAATAGCTCGCCTGGGAAACATCCAGAGAAGTCAAAGACAGTGCTTCTATACTAATTGCCAGGCGCTGAGACGAATGCCGCCACGATCTAGCGTCTATGACTTACGGTTCAAGAATTAGCCTCAGAAACAGTGGGAAACAGTGCTTCTATACTAATTGCCAGGCGCTGAGACGAATGCCGCCAAGATCGAGCGTCTATGACTTACGGTTCAAGAATTAGCCTCAGAAACAGTGGTTCTGAACATGCTGCCAATAGCTCGCCTGGGAAACATCCAGAGAGGTCCAAGATTGTGTTTTTTAGACTGGCTGCCACGAGCTGAAACGAATGCAGCCAAGAGCGAGCGTCTGTGACTTACGGTTCAAAAGTTATTCACAGAAACATGGTTCTGAACTTTGCTGCCAGCCGCGAAAGCGAAAATAACCTAGATCGAGCGTCTAGGATTTACTTGTCAATAGCTCGCCTGGGAAACATCCAGAGAAGTCAAAGACAGTGCTTCTATACTAATTGCCAGGCGCTGAGACGAATGCCGCCAAGATCTAGCGTCTATGACTTACGGTTCAAGAATTACATAGTTACATAGTTACATAGTTAGTACGGCTGAAAAAAGACACATGTCCATCAAGTTCAACCAAGGGAAGGGAAAAGGGAAGGAAAAATTTCTACACATAGGAGCTAATATTTTTTTGTTCTAGGAAATTATCTAACCCTTTTTTAAAGCCATCTACTGTCCCTGCTGTGACCAGCTCCTGCGGTAGGCTATTCCATAGATTCACAGTTCTCACTGTAAAGAAGCCTTGTCGCCTCTGCAGCTTGAACCTTTTTTTCTCCAGACGGAGGGAGTGCCCCCTTGTTTTTTGAGGGGGTTTTACAAGGAACAGGATTTGACCATATTTTTTGTATGTGCCATTAATATATTTATATAAGTTAATCATGTCCCCCCTTAGCCTCAGAAACAGTGGGAAACAGTGCTTCTATACTAATTGCCAGGCGCTGAGACGAATGCCGCCAAGATCGAGCGTCTATGACTTGCGGTTCAAGAATTAGCCTCAGAAACAGTCGTTCTGAACATGCTGCCAATAGCTCGCCTGGGAAACATCCAGAGAAGTCCAAGATAGTGTTTTTTAGACTTGCTGCCACGAGCTGAAACGAATGCAGCCAAGAGCGAGCGTCTGTGACTTACGGTTCAAGAGTTATTCACAGAAACATGGTTCTGAACTTTGCTGCCAGCCGCGAAAGCGAAAATAACCAAGATCGAGCGTCTAGGATTTACTTGTCAATAGCTCGCCTGGGAAACATCCAGAGAAGTCAAAGACAGGGCTTCTATACTAATTGCCAGGCGCTGAGACGAATGCCGCCAAGATCTAGCGTCTATGACTTACGGTTCAAGAATTAGCCTCAGAAACAGTGGGAAACAGTGCTTCTATACTAATTGCCAGGCGCTGAGACGAATGCCGCCAAGATCGAGCGTCTATGACTTACGGTTCAAGAATTAGCCTCAGAAACAGTGGTTCTGAACATGCTGCCAATAGCTCGCCTGGGAAACATCCAGAGAAGTCCAAGATAGTGTTTTTTAGACTTGCTGCCACGAGCTGAAACGAATGCAGCCAAGAGCGAGCGTCTGTGACTTACGGTTCAAGAGTTATTCACAGAAACATGGTTCTGAACTTTGCTGCCAGCCGCGAAAGCGAAAATAACCAAGATCGAGCGTCTAGGATTTACTTGTCAATAGCTCGCCTGGGAAACATCCAGAGAAGTCAAAGACAGGGCTTCTATACTAATTGCCAGGCGCTGAGACGAATGCCGCCAAGATCTAGCGTCTATGACTTACGGTTCAAGAATTAGCCTCAGAAACAGTGGGAAACAGTGCTTCTATACTAATTGCCAGGCGCTGAGACGAATGCCGCCAAGATCGAGCGTCTATGACTTACGGTTCAAGAATTAGCCTCAGAAACAGTGGTTCTGAACATGCTGCCAATAGCTCGCCTGGGAAACATCCAGAGAAGTCCAAGATTGTGTTTTTTAGACTGGCTGCCACGAGCTGAAACGAATGCAGCCAAGAGCGAGCGTCTGTGACTTACGGTTCAAAAGTTATTCACAGAAACATGGTACTGAACTTTGCTGCCAGCCGCGAAAGCGAAAATAACCAAGATCGAGCGTCTAGGATTTACTTGTCAATAGCTCGCCTGGGAAACATCCAGAGAAGTCAAAGACAGGGCTTCTATACTAATTGCCAGGCGCTGAGACGAATGCCGCCAAGATCTAGCGTCTATGACTTACGGTTCAAGAATTAGCCTCAGAAACAGTGGGAAATAGTGCTTCTATACTAATTGCCAGGCGCTGAGACGAATGCCGCCAAGATCGAGCGTCTATGACTTACGGTTCAAGAATTAGCCTCAGAAACAGTGGTTCTGAACATGCTGCCAATAGCTCGCCTGGGAAACATCCAGAGAAGTCCAAGATTGTGTTTTTTAGACTGGCTGCCACGAGCTGAAACGAATGCAGCCAAGAGCGAGCGTCTGTGACTTACGGTTCAAACGTTATTCACAGAAACATGGTTCTGAACTTTGCTGCCAGCCGCGAAAGCGAAAATAACCAAGATCGAGCGTCTAGGATTTACTTGTCAATAGCTCGCCTGGGAAACATCCATAGAAGTCAAATACAGTGCTTCTACACTAATTGCCAGGCGCTGAGACGAATGCCGCCAAGATCTAGCGTCTATGACTTACGGTTCAAGAATTAGCCTCAGAAACAGTGGGAAACAGTGCTTCTATACTAATTGGCAGGCGCTTAAACAAATGCCGCCAAGATCTAGCGTCTATGACTTACGGTTCAAGAATTAGCCTCAGAAACAGTGGTTCTGAACATGCTGCCAATAACTCGTCTGGGAAACATCCAGAGAAGTCCAAGATAGTGTTTTTTAGACTGGCTGCCACGAGCTGAAACGAATGCAGCCAAGAGCGAGCGTCTGTGACTTACGGTTCAAGAGTTATTCACAGAAACATGGTTCTGAACTTTGCTGCCAGCCGCGAAAGCGAAAATAACCAAGATCGAGCGTCTAGGATTTACTTGTCAATAGCTCGCCTGGGAAACATCCAGAGAAGTCAAAGACAGTGCTTCTATACTAATTGCCAGGCGCTGAGACGAATGCCGCCAAGATCGAGCGTCTAAGACTTACGGTTCAATAATTAGCCTCAGAAACAGTGGTTCTGAACATGCTGCCAATAGCTCGCCTGGGAAACATCCAGATAAGTCAAAGATAGTGTTTTTTAGACTGGCTGCCACGAGCTGAAACGAATGCAGCCAAGAGCGAGCGTCTGTGACTTACGGTTCAAAAGTTATTCACAGAAACATGGTTCTGAACTTTGCTGCCAGCCGCGAAAGCGAAAATAACCAAGATCGAGCGTCTAGGATTTACTTGTCAATAGCTCGCCTGGGAAACATCCAGAGAAGTCAAAGACAGTGCTTCTATACTAATTGCCAGGTGCTGAGACGAATGCCGCCAAGATTGAGCGTCTATGACTTACGGTTCAAGAATTAGCCTCAGAAACAGTGGGAAACAGTGCTTCTATACTAATTGCCAGGCGCTGAGACGAATGCCGCCAAGATCGAGCGTCTATGACTTACGGTTCAAGAATTAGCCTCAGAAACAGTGGTTCTGAACATGCTGCCAATAGCTCGCCTGGGAAACATCCAGAGAAGTCCAAGATTGTGTTTTTTAGACTGGCTGCCACGAGCTGAAACGAATGCAGCCAAGAGCGAGCGTCTGTGACTTACGGTTCAAAAGTTATTCACAGAAACATGGTTCTGAACTTTGCTGCCAGCCGCGAAAGCGAAAATAACCAAGATCGAGCGTCTAGGATTTACTTGTCAATAGCTCGCCTGGGAAACATCCATAGAAGTCAAATACAGTGCTTCTACACTAATTGCCAGGCGCTGAGACGAATGCCGCCAAGATCTAGCGTCTATGACTTACGGTTCAAGAATTAGCCTCAGAAACAGTGGGAAACAGTGCTTCTATACTAATTGGCAGGCGCTTAAACAAATGCCGCCAAGATCTAGCGTCTATGACTTACGGTTCAAGAATTAGCCTCAGAAACAGTGGTTCTGAACATGCTGCCAATAACTCGCCTGGGAAACATCCAGAGAAGTCCAAGATAGTGTTTTTTAGACTGGCTGCCACGAGCTGAAACGAATGCAGCCAAGAGCGAGCGTCTGTGACTTACGGTTCAAGAGTTATTCACAGAAACATGGTTCTGAACTTTGCTGCCAGCCGCGAAAGCGAAAATAACCAAGATCGAGCGTCTAGGATTTACTTGTCAATAGCTCGCCTGGGAAACATCCAGAGAAGTCAAAGACAGTGCTTCTATACTAATTGCCAGGCGCTGAGACGAATGCCGCCAAGATCGAGCGTCTAAGACTTACGGTTCAATAATTAGCCTCAGAAACAGTGGTTCTGAACATGCTGCCAATAGCTCGCCTGGGAAACATCCAGAGAAGTCAAAGATAGTGTTTTTTTAGACTGGCTGCCACGAGCTGAAACGAATGCAGCCAAGAGCGAGCGTCTGTGACTTACGGTTCAAAAGTTATTCACAGAAACATGGTTCTGAACTTTGCTGCCAGCCGCGAAAGCGAAAATAACCAAGATCGAGCGTCTAGGATTTACTTGTCAATAGCTCGCCTGGGAAACATCCAGAGAAGTCAAAGACAGTGCTTCTATACTAATTGCCAGGTGCTGAGACGAATGCCGCCAAGATTGAGCGTCTATGACTTACGGTTCAAGAATTAGCCTCAGAAACAGTGGGAAACAGTGCTTCTATACTAATTGCCAGGCGCTGAGACGAATGCCGCCAAGATCGAGCGTCTATGACTTACGGTTCAAGAATTAGCCTCAGAAACAGTGGTTCTGAACATGCTGCCAATAGCTCGCCTGGGAAACATCCAGAGAAGTCCAAGATTGTGTTTTTTAGACTGGCTGCCACGAGCTGAAACGAATGCAGCCAAGAGCGAGCGTCTGTGACTTACGGTTCAAAAGTTATTCACAGAAACATGGTTCTGAACTTTGCTGCCAGCCGCGAAAGCGAAAATAACCAAGATCGAGCGTCTAGGATTTACTTGTCAATAGCTCGCCTGGGAAACATCCATAGAAGTCAAATACAGTGCTTCTACACTAATTGCCAGGCGCTGAGACGAATGCCGCCAAGATCTAGCGTCTATGACTTACGGTTCAAGAATTAGCCTCAGAAACAGTGGGAAACAGTGCTTCTATACTAATTGGCAGGCGCTTAAACAAATGCCGCCAAGATCTAGCGTCTATGACTTACGGTTCAAGAATTAGCCTCAGAAACAGTTGTTCTGAACATGCTGCCAATAACTCGCCTGGGAAACATCCAGAGAAGTCCAAGATAGTGTTTTTTAGACTGGCTGCCACGAGCTGAAACGAATGCAGCCAAGAGCGAGCGTCTGTGACTTACGGTTCAAGAGTTATTCACAGAAACATGGTTCTGAACTTTGCTGCCAGCCGCGAAAGCGAAAATAACCAAGATCGAGCGTCTAGGATTTACTTGTCAATAGCTCGCCTGGGAAACATCCATAGAAGTCAAATACAGTGCTTCTACACTAATTGCCAGGCGCTGAGACGAATGCCGCCAAGATCTAGCGTCTATGACTTACGGTTCAAGAATTAGCCTCAGAAACAGTGGGAAACAGTGCTTCTATACTAATTGGCAGGCGCTTAAACAAATGCCGCCAAGATCTAGCGTCTATGACTTACGGTTCAAGAATTAGCCTCAGAAACAGTGGTTCTGAACATGCTGCCAATAACTCGCCTGGGAAACATCCAGAGAAGTCCAAGATAGTGTTTTTTAGACTGGCTGCCACGAGCTGAAACGAATGCAGCCAAGAGCGAGCGTCTGTGACTTACGGTTCAAGAGTTATTCACAGAAACATGGTTCTGAACTTTGCTGCCAGCCGCGAAAGCGAAAATAACCAAGATCGAGCGTCTAGGATTTACTTGTCAATAGCTCGCCTGGGAAACATCCAGAGAAGTCAAAGACAGTGCTTCTATACTAATTGCCAGGCGCTGAGACGAATGCCGCCAAGATCGAGCGTCTAAGACTTACGGTTCAATAATTAGCCTCAGAAACAGTGGTTCTGAACATGCTGCCAATAGCTCGCCTGGGAAACATCCAGAGAAGTCAAAGATAGTGTTTTTTAGACTGGCTGCCACGAGCTGAAACGAATGCAGCCAAGAGCGAGCGTCTGTGACTTACGGTTCAAAAGTTATTCACAGAAACATGGTTCTGAACTTTGCTGCCAGCCGCGAAAGCGAAAATAACCAAGATCGAGCGTCTAGGATTTACTTGTCAATAGCTCGCCTGGGAAACATCCAGAGAAGTCAAAGACAGTGCTTCTATACTAATTGCCAGGTGCTGAGACGAATGCCGCCAAGATTGAGCGTCTATGACTTACGGTTCAAGAATTAGCCTCAGAAACAGTGGGAAACAGTGCTTCTATACTAATTGCCAGGCGCTGAGACGAATGCCGCCAAGATCGAGCGTCTATGACTTACGGTTCAAGAATTAGCCTCAGAAACAGTGGTTCTGAACATGCTGCCAATAGCTCGCCTGGGAAACATCCAGAGAAGTCCAAGATTGTGTTTTTTAGACTGGCTGCCACGAGCTGAAACGAATGCAGCCAAGAGCGAGCGTCTGTGACTTACGGTTCAAAAGTTATTCACAGAAACATGGTTCTGAACTTTGCTGCCAGCCGCGAAAGCGAAAATAACCAAGATCGAGCGTCTAGGATTTACTTGTCAATAGCTCGCCTGGGAAACATCCATAGAAGTCAAATACAGTGCTTCCACACTAATTGCCAGGCGCTGAGACGAATGCCGCCAAGATCTAGCGTCTATGACTTACGGTTCAAGAATTAGCCTCAGAAACAGTGGGAAACAGTGCTTCTATACTAATTGGCAGGCGCTTAAACAAATGCCGCCAAGATCTAGCGTCTATGACTTACGGTTCAAGAATTAGCCTCAGAAACAGTGGTTCTGAACATGCTGCCAATAACTCGCCTGGGAAACATCCAGAGAAGTCCAAGATAGTGTTTTTTAGACTGGCTGCCACGAGCTGAAACGAATGCAGCCAAGAGCGAGCGTCTGTGACTTACGGTTCAAGAGTTATTCACAGAAACATGGTTCTGAACTTTGCTGCCAGCCGCGAAAGCGAAAATAACCAAGATCGAGCGTCTAGGATTTACTTGTCAATAGCTCGCCTGGGAAACATCCAGAGAAGTCAAAGACAGTGCTTCTATACTAATTGCCAGGCGCTGAGACGAATGCCGCCAAGATCGAGCGTCTAAGACTTACGGTTCAATAATTAGCCTCAGAAACAGTGGTTCTGAACATGCTGCCAATAGCTCGCCTGGGAAACATCCAGATAAGTCAAAGATAGTGTTTTTTAGACTGGCTGCCACGAGCTGAAACGAATGCAGCCAAGAGCGAGCGTCTGTGACTTACGGTTCAAAAGTTATTCACAGAAACATGGTTCTGAACTTTGCTGCCAGCCGCGAAAGCGAAAATAACCAAGATCGAGCGTCTAGGATTTACTTGTCAATAGCTCGCCTGGGAAACATCCAGAGAAGTCAAAGACAGTGCTTCTATACTAATTGCCAGGTGCTGAGACGAATGCCGCCAAGATTGAGCGTCTATGACTTACGGTTCAAGAATTAGCCTCAGAAACAGTGGGAAACAGTGCTTCTATACTAATTGCCAGGCGCTGAGACGAATGCCGCCAAGATCGAGCGTCTATGACTTACGGTTCAAGAATTAGCCTCAGAAACAGTGGTTCTGAACATGCTGCCAATAGCTCGCCTGGGAAACATCCAGAGAAGTCCAAGATTGTGTTTTTTAGACTGGCTGCCACGAGCTGAAACGAATGCAGCCAAGAGCGAGCGTCTGTGACTTACGGTTCAAAAGTTATTCACAGAAACATGGTTCTGAACTTTGCTGCCAGCCGCGAAAGCGAAAATAACCAAGATCGAGCGTCTAGGATTTACTTGTCAATAGCTCGCCTGGGAAACATCCATAGAAGTCAAATACAGTGCTTCTACACTAATTGCCAGGCGCTGAGACGAATGCCGCCAAGATCTAGCGTCTATGACTTACGGTTCAAGAATTAGCCTCAGAAACAGTGGGAAACAGTGCTTCTATACTAATTGGCAGGCGCTTAAACAAATGCCGCCAAGATCTAGCGTCTATGACTTACGGTTCAAGAATTAGCCTCAGAAACAGTTGTTCTGAACATGCTGCCAATAACTCGCCTGGGAAACATCCAGAGAAGTCCAAGATAGTGTTTTTTAGACTGGCTGCCACGAGCTGAAACGAATGCAGCCAAGAGCGAGCGTCTGTGACTTACGGTTCAAGAGTTATTCACAGAAACATGGTTCTGAACTTTGCTGCCAGCCGCGAAAGCGAAAATAACCAAGATCGAGCGTCTAGGATTTACTTGTCAATAGCTCGCCTGGGAAACATCCATAGAAGTCAAATACAGTGCTTCTACACTAATTGCCAGGCGCTGAGACGAATGCCGCCAAGATCTAGCGTCTATGACTTACGGTTCAAGAATTAGCCTCAGAAACAGTGGGAAACAGTGCTTCTATACTAATTGGCAGGCGCTTAAACAAATGCCGCCAAGATCTAGCGTCTATGACTTACGGTTCAAGAATTAGCCTCAGAAACAGTGGTTCTGAACATGCTGCCAATAACTCGCCTGGGAAACATCCAGAGAAGTCCAAGATAGTGTTTTTTAGACTGGCTGCCACGAGCTGAAACGAATGCAGCCAAGAGCGAGCGTCTGTGACTTACGGTTCAAGAGTTATTCACAGAAACATGGTTCTGAACTTTGCTGCCAGCCGCGAAAGCGAAAATAACCAAGATCGAGCGTCTAGGATTTACTTGTCAATAGCTCGCCTGGGAAACATCCAGAGAAGTCAAAGACAGTGCTTCTATACTAATTGCCAGGCGCTGAGACGAATGCCGCCAAGATCGAGCGTCTAAGACTTACGGTTCAATAATTAGCCTCAGAAACAGTGGTTCTGAACATGCTGCCAATAGCTCGCCTGGGAAACATCCAGAGAAGTCAAAGATAGTGTTTTTTAGACTGGCTGCCACGAGCTGAAACGAATGCAGCCAAGAGCGAGCGTCTGTGACTTACGGTTCAAAAGTTATTCACAGAAACATGGTTCTGAACTTTGCTGCCAGCCGCGAAAGCGAAAATAACCAAGATCGAGCGTCTAGGATTTACTTGTCAATAGCTCGCCTGGGAAACATCCAGAGAAGTCAAAGACAGTGCTTCTATACTAATTGCCAGGTGCTGAGACGAATGCCGCCAAGATTGAGCGTCTATGACTTACGGTTCAAGAATTAGCCTCAGAAACAGTGGGAAACAGTGCTTCTATACTAATTGCCAGGCGCTGAGACGAATGCCGCCAAGATCGAGCGTCTATGACTTACGGTTCAAGAATTAGCCTCAGAAACAGTGGTTCTGAACATGCTGCCAATAGCTCGCCTGGGAAACATCCAGAGAAGTCCAAGATTGTGTTTTTTAGACTGGCTGCCACGAGCTGAAACGAATGCAGCCAAGAGCGAGCGTCTGTGACTTACGGTTCAAAAGTTATTCACAGAAACATGGTTCTGAACTTTGCTGCCAGCCGCGAAAGCGAAAATAACCAAGATCGAGCGTCTAGGATTTACTTGTCAATAGCTCGCCTGGGAAACATCCATAGAAGTCAAATACAGTGCTTCCACACTAATTGCCAGGCGCTGAGACGAATGCCGCCAAGATCTAGCGTCTATGACTTACGGTTCAAGAATTAGCCTCAGAAACAGTGGGAAACAGTGCTTCTATACTAATTGGCAGGCGCTTAAACAAATGCCGCCAAGATCTAGCGTCTATGACTTACGGTTCAAGAATTAGCCTCAGAAACAGTGGTTCTGAACATGCTGCCAATAACTCGCCTGGGAAACATCCAGAGAAGTCCAAGATAGTGTTTTTTAGACTGGCTGCCACGAGCTGAAACGAATGCAGCCAAGAGCGAGCGTCTGTGACTTGCGGTTCAAGAGTTATTCACAGAAACATGGTTCTGAACTTTGCTGCCAGCCGCGAAAGCGAAAATAACCAAGATCGAGCGTCTAGGATTTACTTGTCAATAGCTCGCCTGGGAAACATCCAGAGAAGTCAAAGACAGTGCTTCTATACTAATTGCCAGGCGCTGAGACGAATGCCGCCAAGATCGAGCGTCTAAGACTTACGGTTCAATAATTAGCCTCAGAAACAGTGGTTCTGAACATGCTGCCAATAGCTCGCCTGGGAAACATCCAGAGAAGTCAAAGATAGTGTTTTTTAGACTGGCTGCCACGAGCTGAAACGAATGCAGCCAAGAGCGAGCGTCTGTGACTTACGGTTCAAAAGTTATTCACAGAAACATGGTTCTGAACTTTGCTGCCAGCCGCGAAAGCGAAAATAACCAAGATCGAGCGTCTAGGATTTACTTGTCAATAGCTCGCCTGGGAAACATCCAGAGAAGTCAAAGACAGTGCTTCTATACTAATTGCCAGGTGCTGAGACGAATGCCGCCAAGATTGAGCGTCTATGACTTACGGTTCAAGAATTAGCCTCAGAAACAGTGGGAAACAGTGCTTCTATACTAATTGCCAGGCGCTGAGACGAATGCCGCCAAGATCGAGCGTCTATGACTTACGGTTCAAGAATTAGCCTCAGAAACAGTGGTTCTGAACATGCTGCCAATAGCTCGCCTGGGAAACATCCAGAGAAGTCCAAGATTGTGTTTTTTAGACTGGCTGCCACGAGCTGAAACGAATGCAGCCAAGAGCGAGCGTCTGTGACTTACGGTTCAAAAGTTATTCACAGAAACATGGTTCTGAACTTTGCTGCCAGCCGCGAAAGCGAAAATAACCAAGATCGAGCGTCTAGGATTTACTTGTCAATAGCTCGCCTGGGAAACATCCATAGAAGTCAAATACAGTGCTTCTATACTAATTGCCAGGCGCTGAGACGAATGCCGCCAAGATCTAGCGTCTATGACTTACGGTTCAAGAATTAGCCTCAGAAACAGTGGGAAATAGTGCTTCTATACTAATTGCCAGGCGCTGAGACGAATGCCGCCAAGATCGAGCGTCTATGACTTACGGTTCAAGAATTAGCCTCAGAAACAGTGGTTCTGAACATGCTGCCAATAGCTCGCCTGGGAAACATCCAGAGAAGTCCAAGATAGTGTTTTTTAGACTGGCTGCCACGAGCTGAAACGAATGCAGCCAAGAGCGAGCGTCTGTTACTTACGGTTCAAGAGTTATTCACAGAAACATGGTTCTGAACTTTGCTGCCAGCCGCGAAAGCGAAAATAACCAAGATCGAGCGTCTAGGATTTTCTTGTCAATAGCTCGCCTGGGAAACATCCAGAGAAGTCAAAGACAGTGCTTCTACACTAATTGCCAGGCGCTGAGACGAATGCCGCCAAGATCTAGCGTCTATGACTTACGGTTCAAGAATTAGCCTCAGAAACAGTGGGAAACAGTGCTTCTATACTAATTGCCAGGCGCTGAGACGAATGCCGCCAAGATCGAGCGTCTATGACTTACGGTTCAAGAATTAGCCTCAGAAACAGTGGTTCTGAACATGCTGCCAATAGCTCGCCTGGGAAACATCCAGAGAAGTCCAAGATAGTGTTTTTTAGACTGGCTGCCACGAGCTGAAACGAATGCAGCCAAGAGCGAGCGTCTGTGACTTACGGTTCAAGAGTTATTCACAGAAACATGGTTCTGAACTTTGCTGCCAGCCGCGAAAGCGAAAATAACCAAGATCGAGCGTCTAGGATTTTCTTGTCAATAGCTCGCCTGGGAAACATCCAGAGAAGTCAAAGACAGTGCTTCTATACTAAATGCCAGGCGCTGAGACGAATGCCGCCAAGATCGAGCGTCTAAGACTTACGGTTCAAGAATTAGCCTCAGAAACAGTGGTTCTGAACATGCTGCCAATAGCTCGCCTGGGAAACATCCAGAGAAGTCCAAGATAGTGTTTTTTAGACTGGCTGCCACGAGCTGAAACTAATGCAGCCAAGAGCGAGCGTCTGTGACTTACGGTTCAAGAGTTATTCACAGAAACATGGTTCTGAACTTTGCTGCCAGCCGCGAAAGCGAAAATAACCAAGATCGAGCGTCTAGGATTTACTTGTCAATAGCTCGTCTGGGAAACATCCAGAGAAGTCAAAGACAGTGCTTCTATACTAATTGCCAGGCGCTGAGACGAATGCCGCCAAGATCTAGCGTCTATGACTTACGGTTCAAGAATTAGCCTCAGAAACAGTGGGAAACAGTGCTTCTATACTAATTGCCAGGCGCTGAGACGAATGCCGCCAAGATCGAGCGTCTATGACTTACGGTTTAAGAATTAGCCTCAGAAACAGTCGTTCTGAACATGCTGCCAATAGCTCGCCTGGGAAACATCCAGAGAAGTCCAAGATAGTGTTTTTTAGACTGGCTGCCACGAGCTGAAACGAATGCAGCCAAGAGCGAGCGTCTGTGACTTACGGTTCAAGAGTTATTCACAGAAACATGGTTCTGAACTTTGCTGCCAGCCGCGAAAGCGAAAATAACCAAGATCGAGCGTCTAGGATTTACTTGTCAATAGCTCGCCTGGGAAACATCCAGAGAAGTCAAAGACAGTGCTTCTATACTAATTGCCAGGCGCTGAGACGAATGCCGCCACGATCTAGCGTCTATGACTTACGGTTCAAGAATTAGCCTCAGAAACAGTGGGAAACAGTGCTTCTATACTAATTGCCAGGCGCTGAGACGAATGCCGCCAAGATCGAGCGTCTATGACTTACGGTTCAAGAATTAGCCTCAGAAACAGTGGTTCTGAACATGCTGCCAATAGCTCGCCTGGGAAACATCCAGAGAAGTCCAAGATTGTGTTTTTTAGACTGGCTGCCACGAGCTGAAACGAATGCAGCCAAGAGCGAGCGTCTGTGACTTACGGTTCAAAAGTTATTCACAGAAACATGGTTCTGAACTTTGCTGCCAGCCGCGAAAGCGAAAATAACCAAGATCGAGCGTCTAGGATTTACTTGTCAATAGCTCGCCTGGGAAACATCCATAGAAGTCAAATACAGTGCTTCTATACTAATTGCCAAGCGCTGAGACGAATGCCGCCAAGATCTAGCGTCTATGACTTACGGTTCAAGAATTAGCCTCAGAAACAGTGGGAAATAGTGCTTCTATACTAATTGCCAGGCGCTGAGACGAATGCCGCCAAGATCGAGCGTCTATGACTTACGGTTCAAGAATTAGCCTCAGAAACAGTGGTTCTGAACATGCTGCCAATAGCTCGCCTGGGAAACATCCAGAGAAGTCCAAGATAGTGTTTTTTAGACTGGCTGCCACGAGCTGAAACGAATGCAGCCAAGAGCGAGCGTCTGTTACTTACGGTTCAAGAGTTATTCACAGAAACATGGTTCTGAACTTTGCTGCCAGCCGCGAAAGCGAAAATAACCAAGATCGAGCGTCTAGGATTTTCTTGTCAATAGCTCGCCTGGGAAACATCCAGAGAAGTCAAAGACAGTGCTTCTACACTAATTGCCAGGCGCTGAGACGAATGCCGCCAAGATCTAGCGTCTATGACTTACGGTTCAAGAATTAGCCTCAGAAACAGTGGGAAACAGTGCTTCTATACTAATTGCCAGGCGCTGAGACGAATGCCGCCAAGATCGAGCGTCTATGACTTACGGTTCAAGAATTAGCCTCAGAAACAGTGGTTCTGAACATGCTGCCAATAGCTCGCCTGGGAAACATCCAGAGAAGTCCAAGATAGTGTTTTTTAGACTGGCTGCCACGAGCTGAAACGAATGCAGCCAAGAGCGAGCGTCTGTGACTTACGGTTCAAGAGTTATTCACAGAAACATGGTTCTGAACTTTGCTGCCAGCCGCGAAAGCGAAAATAACCAAGATCGAGCGTCTAGGATTTTCTTGTCAATAGCTCGCCTGGGAAACATCCAGAGAAGTCAAAGACAGTGCTTCTATACTAAATGCCAGGCGCTGAGACGAATGCCGCCAAGATCGAGCGTCTAAGACTTACGGTTCAAGAATTAGCCTCAGAAACAGTGGTTCTGAACATGCTGCCAATAGCTCGCCTGGGAAACATCCAGAGAAGTCCAAGATAGTGTTTTTTAGACTGGCTGCCACGAGCTGAAACTAATGCAGCCAAGAGCGAGCGTCTGTGACTTACGGTTCAAGAGTTATTCACAGAAACATGGTTCTGAACTTTGCTGCCAGCCGCGAAAGCGAAAATAACCAAGATCGAGCGTCTAGGATTTACTTGTCAATAGCTCGTCTGGGAAACATCCAGAGAAGTCAAAGACAGTGCTTCTATACTAATTGCCAGGCGCTGAGACGAATGCCGCCAAGATCTAGCGTCTATGACTTACGGTTCAAGAATTAGCCTCAGAAACAGTGGGAAACAGTGCTTCTATACTAATTGCCAGGCGCTGAGACGAATGCCGCCAAGATCGAGCGTCTATGACTTACGGTTTAAGAATTAGCCTCAGAAACAGTCGTTCTGAACATGCTGCCAATAGCTCGCCTGGGAAACATCCAGAGAAGTCCAAGATAGTGTTTTTTAGACTGGCTGCCACGAGCTGAAACGAATGCAGCCAAGAGCGAGCGTCTGTGACTTACGGTTCAAGAGTTATTCACAGAAACATGGTTCTGAACTTTGCTGCCAGCCGCGAAAGCGAAAATAACCAAGATCGAGCGTCTAGGATTTACTTGTCAATAGCTCGCCTGGGAAACATCCAGAGAAGTCAAAGACAGTGCTTCTATACTAATTGCCAGGCGCTGAGACGAATGCCGCCAAGATCTAGCGTCTATGACTTACGGTTCAAGAATTAGCCTCAGAAACAGTGGGAAACAGTGCTTCTATACTAATTGCCAGGCGCTGAGACGAATGCCGCCAAGATCGAGCGTCTATGACTTACGGTTCAAGAATTAGCCTCAGAAACAGTGGTTCTGAACATGCTGCCAATAGCTCGCCTGGGAAACATCCAGAGAAGTCCAAGATTGTGTTTTTTAGACTGGCTGCCACGAGCTGAAACGAATGCAGCCAAGAGCGAGCGTCTGTGACTTACGGTTCAAAAGTTATTCACAGAAACATGGTTCTGAACTTTGCTGCCAGCCGCGAAAGCGAAAATAACCAAGATCGAGCGTCTAGGATTTACTTGTCAAAAGCTCGCCTGGGAAACATCCAGAGAAGTCAAAGACGGTGCTTCTATACTAATTGCCAGGCGCTGAGACGAATGCCGCCAAGATCTAGCGTCTATGACTTACGGTTCAAGAATTAGCCTCAGAAACAGTGGGAAACAGTGCTTCTATACTAATTGCCAGGCGCTGAGACGAATGCCGCCAAGATCGAGCGTCTATGACACGGTTCAAGAATTAGCCTCAGAAACAGTGGTTCTGAACATGCTGCCAATAGCTCGCCTGGGAAACATCCAGAGAAGTCAAAGATAGTGTTTTTTAGACTGGCTGCCACGAGCTGAAACGAATGCAGCCAAGAGCGAGCGTCTGTGACTTACGGTTCAAAAGTTATTCACAGAAACATGGTTCTGAACTTTGCTGCCAGCCGCGAAAGCGAAAATAACCAAGATCGAGCGTCTAGGATTTACTTGTCAATAGCTCGCCTGGGAAACATCCAGAGAAGTCAAAGACAGTGCTTCTATACTAATTGCCAGGCGCTGAGACGAATGCCGCCAAGATCTAGCGTCTATGACTTACGGTTCAAGAATTAGCCTCAGAAACAGTGGGAAACAGTGCTTCTATACTAATTGCCAGGCGCTGAGACGAATGCCGCCAAGATCTAGCGTCTATGACTTACGGTTCAAGAATTAGCCTCAGAAACAGTGGGAAACAGTGCTTCTATACTAATTGCCAGGCGCTGAGACGAATGCCGCCAAGATCGAGCGTCTATGACTTACGGTTCAAGAATTAGCCTCAGAAACAGTGGTTCTGAACATGCTGCCAATAGCTCGCCTGGGAAACATCCAGAGAAGTCCAAGATTGTGTTTTTTAGACAGGCTGCCACGAGCTGAAACGAATGCAGCCAAGAGCGAGCGTCTGTGACTTACGGTTCAAAAGTTATTCACAGAAACATGGTTCTGAACATGCTGCCAATAGCTCGCCTGGGAAACATCCAGAGAAGTCAAAGATAGTGTTTTTTAGACTGGCTGCCACGAGCTGAAACGAATGCAGCCAAGAGCGAGCGTCTGTGACTTACGGTTCAAGAGTTATTCACAGAAACATGGTTCTGAACTTTGCTGCCAGCCGCGAAAGCGAAAATAACCAAGATCGAGCGTCTAGGATTTACTTGTCAATAGCTCGCCTGGGAAACATCCAGAGAAGTCAAAGACAGTGCTTCTATACTAATTGCCAGGCGCTGAGACGAATGCCGCCAAGATCTAGCGTCTATGACTTACGGTTCAAGAATTAGCCTCAGAAACAGTGGGAAACAGTGCTTCTATACTAATTGCCAGGCGCTGAGACGAATGCCGCCAAGATCTAGCGTCTATGACTTACGGTTCAAGAATTAGCCTCAGAAACAGTGGGAAACAGTGCTTCTATACTAATTGCCAGGCGCTGAGACGAATGCCGCCAAGTGCGAGCGTCTATGACTTACGGTTCAAGAATTAGCCTCAGAAACAGTGGTTCTGAACATGCTGCCAATAGCTCGCCTGGGAAACATCCAGAGAAGTCCAAGATTGTGTTTTTTAGACTGGCTGCCACGAGCTGAAACGAATGCAGCCAAGAGCGAGCGTCTGTGACTTACGGTTCAAGAGTTATTCACAGAAACATGGTTCTGAACTTTGCTGCCAGCCGCGAAAGCGAAAATAACCAAGATCGAGCGTCTAGGATTTACTTGTCAATAGCTCGCCTGGGAAACATCCAGAGAAGTCAAATACAGTGCTTCTATACTAATTGCCAGGCGCTGAGACGAATGCCGCCAAGATCTAGCGTCTATGACTTACGGTTCAAGAATTAGCCTCAGAAACAGTGGGAAACAGTGCTTCTATACTAATTGCCAGGCGCTGAGACGAATGCCGCCAAGTGCGAGCGTCTATGACTTACGGTTCAAGAATTAGCCTCAGAAACAGTGGTTCTGAACATGCTGCCAATAGCTCGCCTGGGAAACATCCAGAGAAGTCCAAGATTGTGTTTTTTAGACTGGCTGCCACGAGCTGAAACGAATGCAGCCAAGAGCGAGCGTCTGTGACTTACGGTTCAAGAGTTATTCACAGAAACATGGTTCTGAACTTTGCTGCCAGCCGCGAAAGCGAAAATAACCAAGATCGAGCGTCTAGGATTTACTTGTCAATAGCTCGCCTGGGAAACATCCAGAGAAGTCAAATACAGTGCTTCTATACTAATTGCCAGGCGCTGAGACGAATGCCGCCAAGATCTAGCGTCTATGACTTACGGTTCAAGAATTAGCCTCAGAAACAGTGGGAAACAGTGCTTCTATACTAATTGCCAGGCGCTGAGACGAATGCCGCCAAGATAGAGCGTCTATGACTTACGGTTCAAGAATTAGCCTCAGAAACAGTGGTTCTGAACATGCTGCCAATAGCTCGCCTGGGAAACATCCAGAGAAGTCCAAGATTGTGTTTTTTAGACTGGCTGCCACGAGCTGAAACGAATGCAGCCAAGAGCGAGCGTCTGTGACTTACGGTTCAAAAGTTATTCACAGAAACATGGTTCTGAACTTTGCTGCCAGCCGCGAAAGCGAAAATAACCAAGATCGAGCGTCTAGTATTTACTTGTCAATAGCTCGCCTGGGAAACATCCAGAGAAGTCAAATACAGTGCTTCTATACTAATTGCCAGGCGCTGAGACGAATGCCGCCAAGATCTAGCGTCTATGACTTACGGTTCAAGAATTATCCTCAGAAACAGTGGGAAACAGTGCTTCTATACTAATTGCCAGGCGCTGAGACGAATGCCGCCAAGATCTAGCGTCTATGACTTACGGTTCAAGAATTAGCCTCAGAAACAGTGGGAAACAGTGCTTCTATACTAATTGCCAGGCGCTGAGACGAATGCCGCCAAGTGCGAGCGTCTATGACTTACGGTTCAAGAATTAGCCTCAGAAACAGTGGTTCTGAACATGCTGCCAATAGCTCGCCTGGGAAACATCCAGAGAAGTCCAAGATTGTGTTTTTTAGACTGGCTGCCACGAGCTGAAACGAATGCAGCCAAGAGCGAGCGTCTGTGACTTACGGTTCAAGAGTTATTCACAGAAACATGGTTCTGAACTTTGCTGCCAGCCGCGAAAGCGAAAATAACCAAGATCGAGCGTCTAGGATTTACTTGTCAATAGCTCGCCTGGGAAACATCCAGAGAAGTCAAATACAGTGCTTCTATACTAATTGCCAGGCGCTGAGACGAATGCCGCCAAGATCTAGCGTCTATGACTTACGGTTCAAGAATTAGCCTCAGAAACAGTGGGAAACAGTGCTTCTATACTAATTGCCAGGCGCTGAGACGAATGCCGCCAAGATAGAGCGTCTATGACTTACGGTTCAAGAATTAGCCTCAGAAACAGTGGTTCTGAACATGCTGCCAATAGCTCGCCTGGGAAACATCCAGAGAAGTCCAAGATTGTGTTTTTTAGACTGGCTGCCACGAGCTGAAACGAATGCAGCCAAGAGCGAGCGTCTGTGACTTACGGTTCAAAAGTTATTCACAGAAACATGGTTCTGAACTTTGCTGCCAGCCGCGAAAGCGAAAATAACCAAGATCGAGCGTCTAGTATTTACTTGTCAATAGCTCGCCTGGGAAACATCCAGAGAAGTCAAATACAGTGCTTCTATACTAATTGCCAGGCGCTGAGACGAATGCCGCCAAGATCTAGCGTCTATGACTTACGGTTCAAGAATTATCCTCAGAAACAGTGGGAAACAGTGCTTCTATACTAATTGCCAGGCGCTGAGACGAATGCCGCCAAGATCGAGCGTCTATGACTTACGGTTCAAGAATTAGCCTCAGAAACAGTGGTTCTGAACATGCTGCCAATAGCTCGCCTGGGAAACATCCAGAGAAGTCCAAGATTGTGTTTTTTAGACTGGCTGCCAAAGCTGAAACGAATGCAGCCAAGAGCGAGCGTCTGTGACTTACGGTTCAAGAGTTATTCACAGAAACATGGTTCTGAACTTTGCTGCCAGCCGCGAAAGCGAAAATAACCAAGATCGAGCGTCTAGGATTTACTTGTCAATAGCTCGCCTGGGAAACATCCAGAGAAGTCAAAGACAGTGCTTCTATACTAATTGCCAGGCGCTGAGACGAATGCCGCCAAGATCTAGCGTCTATGACTTACGGTTCAAGAATTAGCCTCAGAAACAGTGGGAAACAGTGCTTCTATACTAATTGCCAGGCGCTGAGACGAATGCCGCCAAGATCGAGCGTCTATGACACGGTTCAAGAATTAGCCTCAGAAACAGTGGTTCTGAACATGCTGCCAATAGCTCGTCTGGGAAACATCCAGAGAAGTCCAAGATTGTGTTTTTTAGACTGGCTGCCACGAGCTGAAACGAATGCAGCCAAGAGCGAGCGTCTGTGACTTACGGTTCAAGAGTTATTCACAGAAACATGGTTCTGAACTTTGCTGCCAGCCGCGAAAGCGAAAATAACCAAGATCGAGCGCCTAGGATTTACTTGTCAATAGCTCGCCTGGGAAACATCCAGAGAAGTCAAAGACAGTGCTTCTATACTAATTGCCAGGTGCTGAGACGAATGCCGCCACGATCTAGCGTCTATGACTTACGGTTCAAGAATTAGCCTCAGAAACAGTGGGAAACAGTGCTTCTATACTAATTGCCAGGCGCTGAGACGAATGCCGCCAAGATCGAGCGTCTATGACTTACGGTTCAAGAATTAGCCTCAGAAACAGTGGTTCTGAACATGCTGCCAATAGCTCGCCTGGGAAACATCCAGAGAAGTCCAAGATTGTGTTTTTTAGACTGGCTGCCACGAGCTGAAACGAATGCAGCCAAGAGCGAGCGTCTGTGACTTACGGTTCAAGAGTTATTCACAGAAACATGGTTCTGAACTTTGCTGCCAGCCGCGAAAGCGAAAATAACCAAGATCGAGCGTCTAGGATTTACTTGTCAATAGCTCGCATGGGAGACATCCAGAGAAGTCAAAGACAGTGCTTCTATACTAATTGCCAGGCGCTGAGACGAATGCCGCCACGATCTAGCGTCTATGACTTACGGTTCAAGAATTAGCCTCAGAAACAATGGGAAACAGTGCTTCTATACTAATTGCCAGGCGCTGAGACGAATGCCGCCAAGATCGAGCGTCTAAGACTTACGGATCAAGAATTAGCCTCAGAAACAGTGGTTTTGAACATGCTTCCAATAGCTCGCCTGGGAAACATCCAGAGAAGTCCAAGATAGTGTTTTTTAGACTGGCTGCCACGAGCTGAAACGAATGCAGCCAAGAGCGAGCGTCTGTGACTTACGGTTCAAGAGTTATTCACAGAAACATGGTTCTGAACTTTGCTGCCAGCCGCGAAAGCGAAAATAACCAAGATCGAGCGCCTAGGATTTACTTGTCAATAGCTCGCCTGGGAAACATCCAGAGAAGTCAAAGACAGTGCTTCTATACTAATTGCCAGGTGCTGAGACGAATGCCGCCACGATCTAGCGTCTATGACTTACGGTTCAAGAATTAGCCTCAGAAACAGTGGGAAACAGTGCTTCTATACTAATTGCCAGGCGCTGAGACGAATGCCGCCAAGATCGAGCGTCTATGACTTACGGTTCAAGAATTAGCCTCAGAAACAGTGGTTCTGAACATGCTGCCAATAGCTCGCCTGGGAAACATCCAGAGAAGTCCAAGATTGTGTTTTTTAGACTGGCTGCCACGAGCTGAAACGAATGCAGCCAAGAGCGAGCGTCTGTGACTTACGGTTCAAGAGTTATTCACAGAAACATGGTTCTGAACTTTGCTGCCAGCCGCGAAAGCGAAAATAACCAAGATCGAGCGTCTAGGATTTACTTGTCAATAGCTCGCATGGGAAACATCCAGAGAAGTCAAAGACAGTGCTTCTATACTAATTGCCAGGCGCTGAGACGAATGCCGCCACGATCTAGCGTCTATGACTTACGGTTCAAGAATTAGCCTCAGAAACAGTGGGAAACAGTGCTTCTATACTAATTGCCAGGCGCTGAGACGAATGCCGCCAAGATCGAGCGTCTAAGACTTACGGATCAAGAATTAGCCTCAGAAACAGTGGTTTTGAACATGCTGCCAATAGCTCGCCTGGGAAACATCCAGAGAAGTCCAAGATAGTGTTTTTTAGACTGGCTGCCACGAGCTGAAACGAATGCAGCCAAGAGCGAGCGTCTGTGACTTACGGTTCAAGAGTTATTCACAGAAACATGGTTCTGAACTTTGCTGCCAGCCGCGAAAGCGAAAATAACCAAGATCGAGCGTCTAGGATTTACTTGTCAATAGCTCGCCTGGGAAACATCCAGAGAAGTCAAAGACAGTGCTTCTATACTAATTGCCAGGCGCTGAGACGAATGCCGCCACGATCTAGCGTCTATGACTTACGGTTCAAGAATTAGCCTCAGAAACAGTGGGAAACAGTGCTTCTATACTAATTGTCAGGCGCTGAGACGAATGCCGCCAAGATCGAGCGTCTATGACTTACGGTTCAAGAATTAGCCTCAGAAACAGTGGTTCTGAACATGCTGCCAATAGCTCGCCTGGGAAACATCCAGAGAGGTCCAAGATTGTGTTTTTTAGACTGGCTGCCACGAGCTGAAACGAATGCAGCCAAGAGCGAGCGTCTGTGACTTACGGTTCAAAAGTTATTCACAGAAACATGGTTCTGAACTTTGCTGCCAGCCGCGAAAGCGAAAATAACCTAGATCGAGCGTCTAGGATTTACTTGTCAATAGCTCGCCTGGGAAACATCCAGAGAAGTCAAAGACAGTGCTTCTATACTAATTGCCAGGCGCTGAGACGAATGCCGCCAAGATCTAGCGTCTATGACTTACGGTTCAAGAATTAGCCTCAGAAACAGTGGGAAACAGTGCTTCTATACTAATTGCCAGGCGCTGAGACGAATGCCGCCAAGATCGAGCGTCTATGACTTACGGTTCAAGAATTAGCCTCAGAAACAGTCGTTCTGAACATGCTGCCAATAGCTCGCCTGGGAAACATCCAGAGAAGTCCAAGATAGTGTTTTTTAGACTTGCTGCCACGAGCTGAAACGAATGCAGCCAAGAGCGAGCGTCTGTGACTTACGGTTCAAGAGTTATTCACAGAAACATGGTTCTGAACTTTGCTGCCAGCCGCGAAAGCGAAAATAACCAAGATCGAGCGTCTAGGATTTACTTGTCAATAGCTCGCCTGGGAAACATCCAGAGAAGTCAAAGACAGGGCTTCTATACTAATTGCCAGGCGCTGAGACGAATGCCGCCAAGATCTAGCGTCTATGACTTACGGTTCAAGAATTAGCCTCAGAAACAGTGGGAAACAGTGCTTCTATACTAATTGCCAGGCGCTGAGACGAATGCCGCCAAGATCGAGCGTCTATGACTTACGGTTCAAGAATTAGCCTCAGAAACAGTGGTTCTGAACATGCTGCCAATAGCTCGCCTGGGAAACATCCAGATAAGTCCAAGATAGTGTTTTTTAGACTTGCTGCCACGAGCTGAAACGAATGCAGCCAAGAGCGAGCGTCTGTGACTTACGGTTCAAGAGTTATTCACAGAAACATGGTTCTGAACTTTGCTGCCAGCCGCGAAAGCGAAAATAACCAAGATCGAGCGTCTAGGATTTACTTGTCAATAGCTCGCCTGGGAAACATCCAGAGAAGTCAAAGACAGGGCTTCTATACTAATTGCCAGGCGCTGAGACGAATGCCGCCAAGATCTAGCGTCTATGACTTACGGTTCAAGAATTAGCCTCAGAAACAGTGGGAAATAGTGCTTCTATACTAATTGCCAGGCGCTGAGACGAACGCCGCCAAGATCGAGCGTCTATGACTTACGGTTCAAGAATTAGCCTCAGAAACAGTGGTTCTGAACATGCTGCCAATAGCTCGCCTGGGAAACATCCAGAGAAGTCCAAGATTGTGTTTTTTAGACTGGCTGCCACGAGCTGAAACGAATGCAGCCAAGAGCGAGCGTCTGTGACTTACGGTTCAAAAGTTATTCACAGAAACATGGTTCTGAACTTTGCTGCCAGCCGCGAAAGCGAAAATAACCAAGATCGAGCGTCTAGGATTTACTTGTCAATAGCTCGCCTGGGAAACATCCATAGAAGTCAAATACAGTGCTTCTACACTAATTGCCAGGCGCTGAGACGAATGCCGCCAAGATCTAGCGTCTATGACTTACGGTTCAAGAATTAGCCTCAGAAACAGTGGGAAACAGTGCTTCTATACTAATTGGCAGGCGCTTAAACAAATGCCGCCAAGATCTAGCGTCTATGACTTACGGTTCAAGAATTAGCCTCAGAAACAGTGGTTCTGAACATGCTGCCAATAACTCGTCTGGGAAACATCCAGAGAAGTCCAAGATAGTGTTTTTTAGACTGGCTGCCACGAGCTGAAACGAATGCAGCCAAGAGCGAGCGTCTGTGACTTACGGTTCAAGAGTTATTCACAGAAACATGGTTCTGAACTTTGCTGCCAGCCGCGAAAGCGAAAATAACCAAGATCGAGCGTCTAGGATTTACTTGTCAATAGCTCGCCTGGGAAACATCCAGAGAAGTCAAAGACAGTGCTTCTATACTAATTGCCAGGCGCTGAGACGAATGCCGCCAAGATCGAGCGTCTAAGACTTACGGTTCAATAATTAGCCTCAGAAACAGTGGTTCTGAACATGCTGCCAATAGCTCGCCTGGGAAACATCCAGATAAGTCAAAGATAGTGTTTTTTAGACTGGCTGCCACGAGCTGAAACGAATGCAGCCAAGAGCGAGCGTCTGTGACTTACGGTTCAAAAGTTATTCACAGAAACATGGTTCTGAACTTTGCTGCCAGCCGCGAAAGCGAAAATAACCAAGATCGAGCGTCTAGGATTTACTTGTCAATAGCTCGCCTGGGAAACATCCAGAGAAGTCAAAGACAGTGCTTCTATACTAATTG
Organism: Rhinoderma darwinii; assembly: GCF_050947455.1. Classification (NCBI taxonomy): domain Eukaryota; kingdom Metazoa; phylum Chordata; class Amphibia; order Anura; family Rhinodermatidae; genus Rhinoderma; species Rhinoderma darwinii. The sequence continues at coordinate 63,743 of NW_027463801.1, forward strand.
CCAGGTGCTGAGACGAATGCCGCCAAGATTGAGCGTCTATGACTTACGGTTCAAGAATTAGCCTCAGAAACAGTGGGAAACAGTGCTTCTATACTAATTGCCAGGCGCTGAGACGAATGCCGCCAAGATCGAGCGTCTATGACTTACGGTTCAAGAATTAGCCTCAGAAACAGTGGTTCTGAACATGCTGCCAATAGCTCGCCTGGGAAACATCCAGAGAAGTCCAAGATTGTGTTTTTTAGACTGGCTGCCACGAGCTGAAACGAATGCAGCCAAGAGCGAGCGTCTGTGACTTACGGTTCAAAAGTTATTCACAGAAACATGGTTCTGAACTTTGCTGCCAGCCGCGAAAGCGAAAATAACCAAGATCGAGCGTCTAGGATTTACTTGTCAATAGCTCGCCTGGGAAACATCCATAGAAGTCAAATACAGTGCTTCTACACTAATTGCCAGGCGCTGAGACGAATGCCGCCAAGATCTAGCGTCTATGACTTACGGTTCAAGAATTAGCCTCAGAAACAGTGGGAAACAGTGCTTCTATACTAATTGGCAGGCGCTTAAACAAATGCCGCCAAGATCTAGCGTCTATGACTTACGGTTCAAGAATTAGCCTCAGAAACAGTGGTTCTGAACATGCTGCCAATAACTCGCCTGGGAAACATCCAGAGAAGTCCAAGATAGTGTTTTTTAGACTGGCTGCCACGAGCTGAAACGAATGCAGCCAAGAGCGAGCGTCTGTGACTTACGGTTCAAGAGTTATTCACAGAAACATGGTTCTGAACTTTGCTGCCAGCCGCGAAAGCGAAAATAACCAAGATCGAGCGTCTAGGATTTACTTGTCAATAGCTCGCCTGGGAAACATCCAGAGAAGTCAAAGACAGTGCTTCTATACTAATTGCCAGGCGCTGAGACGAATGCCGCCAAGATCGAGCGTCTAAGACTTACGGTTCAATAATTAGCCTCAGAAACAGTGGTTCTGAACATGCTGCCAATAGCTCGCCTGGGAAACATCCAGAGAAGTCAAAGATAGTGTTTTTTAGACTGGCTGCCACGAGCTGAAACGAATGCAGCCAAGAGCGAGCGTCTGTGACTTACGGTTCAAAAGTTATTCACAGAAACATGGTTCTGAACTTTGCTGCCAGCCGCGAAAGCGAAAATAACCAAGATCGAGCGTCTAGGATTTACTTGTCAATAGCTCGCCTGGGAAACATCCAGAGAAGTCAAAGACAGTGCTTCTATACTAATTGCCAGGTGCTGAGACGAATGCCGCCAAGATTGAGCGTCTATGACTTACGGTTCAAGAATTAGCCTCAGAAACAGTGGGAAACAGTGCTTCTATACTAATTGCCAGGCGCTGAGACGAATGCCGCCAAGATCGAGCGTCTATGACTTACGGTTCAAGAATTAGCCTCAGAAACAGTGGTTCTGAACATGCTGCCAATAGCTCGCCTGGGAAACATCCAGAGAAGTCCAAGATTGTGTTTTTTAGACTGGCTGCCACGAGCTGAAACGAATGCAGCCAAGAGCGAGCGTCTGTGACTTACGGTTCAAAAGTTATTCACAGAAACATGGTTCTGAACTTTGCTGCCAGCCGCGAAAGCGAAAATAACCAAGATCGAGCGTCTAGGATTTACTTGTCAATAGCTCGCCTGGGAAACATCCATAGAAATCAAATACAGTGCTTCTATACTAATTGCCAGGCGCTGAGACGAATGCCGCCAAGATCTAGCGTCTATGACTTACGGTTCAAGAATTAGCCTCAGAAACAGTGGGAAATAGTGCTTCTATACTAATTGCCAGGCGCTGAGACGAATGCCGCCAAGATCGAGCGTCTATGACTTACGGTTCAAGAATTAGCCTCAGAAACAGTGGTTCTGAACATGCTGCCAATAGCTCGCCTGGGAAACATCCAGAGAAGTCCAAGATTGTGTTTTTTAGACTGGCTGCCACGAGCTGAAACGAATGCAGCCAAGAGCGAGCGTCTGTGACTTACGGTTCAAAAGTTATTCACAGAAACATGGTTCTGAACTTTGCTGCCAGCCGCGAAAGCGAAAATAACCAAGATCGAGCGTCTAGGATTTACTTGTCAATAGCTCGCCTGGGAAACATCCATAGAAGTCAAATACAGTGCTTCTACACTAATTGCCAGGCGCTGAGACGAATGCCGCCAAGATCTAGCGTCTATGACTTACGGTTCAAGAATTAGCCTCAGAAACAGTGGGAAACAGTGCTTCTATACTAATTGGCAGGCGCTTAAACAAATGCCGCCAAGATCTAGCGTCTATGACTTACGGTTCAAGAATTAGCCTCAGAAACAGTGGTTCTGAACATGCTGCCAATAACTCGCCTGGGAAACATCCAGAGAAGTCCAAGATAGTGTTTTTTAGACTGGCTGCCACGAGCTGAAACGAATGCAGCCAAGAGCGAGCGTCTGTGACTTACGGTTCAAGAGTTATTCACAGAAACATGGTTCTGAACTTTGCTGCCAGCCGCGAAAGCGAAAATAACCAAGATCGAGCGTCTAGGATTTGCTTGTCAATAGCTCGCCTGGGAAACATCCATAGAAGTCAAATACAGTGCTTCTATACTAATTGCCAGGCGCTGAGACGAATGCCGCCAAGATCGAGCGTCTATGACTTACGGTTCAAGAATTAGCCTCAGAAACAGTGGTTCTGAACATGCTGCCAATAGCTCGCCTGGGAAACATCCAGAGAAGTCCAAGATTGTGTTTTTTAGACTGGCTGCCACGAGCTGAAACGAATGCAGCCAAGAGCGAGCGTCTGTGACTTACGGTTCAAAAGTTATTCACAGAAACATGGTTCTGAACTTTGCTGCCAGCCGCGAAAGCGAAAATAACCAAGATCGAGCGTCTAGGATTTACTTGTCAATAGCTCGCCTGGGAAACATCCATAGAAGTCAAATACAGTGCTTCTACACTAATTGCCAGGCGCTGAGACGAATGCCGCCAAGATCTAGCGTCTATGACTTACGGTTCAAGAATTAGCCTCAGAAACAGTGGGAAACAGTGCTTCTATACTAATTGGCAGGCGCTTAAACAAATGCCGCCAAGATCTAGCGTCTATGACTTACGGTTCAAGAATTAGCCTCAGAAACAGTGGTTCTGAACATGCTGCCAATAACTCGCCTGGGAAACATCCAGAGAAGTCCAAGATAGTGTTTTTTAGACTGGCTGCCACGAGCTGAAACGAATGCAGCCAAGAGCGAGCGTCTGTGACTTACGGTTCAAGAGTTATTCACAGAAACATGGTTCTGAACTTTGCTGCCAGCCGCGAAAGCGAAAATAACCAAGATCGAGCGTCTAGGATTTACTTGTCAATAGCTCGCCTGGGAAACATCCAGAGAAGTCAAATACAGTGCTTCTATACTAATTGCCAGGCGCTGAGACGAATGCCGCCAAGATCGAGCGTCTAAGACTTACGGTTCAATAATTAGCCTCAGAAACAGTGGTTCTGAACATGCTGCCAATAGCTCGCCTGGGAAACATCCAGAGAAGTCAAAGATAGTGTTTTTTAGACTGGCTGCCACGAGCTGAAACGAATGCAGCCAAGAGCGAGCGTCTGTGACTTACGGTTCAAAAGTTATTCACAGAAACATGGTTCTGAACTTTGCTGCCAGCCGCGAAAGCGAAAATAACCAAGATCGAGCGTCTAGGATTTACTTGTCAATAGCTCGCCTGGGAAACATCCAGAGAAGTCAAAGACAGTGCTTCTATACTAATTGCCAGGTGCTGAGACGAATGCCGCCAAGATTGAGCGTCTATGACTTACGGTTCAAGAATTAGCCTCAGAAACAGTGGGAAACAGTGCTTCTATACTAATTGCCAGGCGCTGAGACGAATGCCGCCAAGATCGAGCGTCTATGACTTACGGTTCAAGAATTAGCCTCAGAAACAGTGGTTCTGAACATGCTGCCAATAGCTCGCCTGGGAAACATCCAGAGAAGTCCAAGATTGTGTTTTTTAGACTGGCTGCCACGAGCTGAAACGAATGCAGCCAAGAGCGAGCGTCTGTGACTTACGGTTCAAAAGTTATTCACAGAAACATGGTTCTGAACTTTGCTGCCAGCCGCGAAAGCGAAAATAACCAAGATCGAGCGTCTAGGATTTACTTGTCAATAGCTCGCCTGGGAAACATCCATAGAAGTCAAATACAGTGCTTCTATACTAATTGCCAGGCGCTGAGACGAATGCCGCCAAGATCTAGCGTCTATGACTTACGGTTCAAGAATTAGCCTCAGAAACAGTGGGAAACAGTGCTTCTATACTAATTGGCAGGCGCTTAAACAAATGCCGCCAAGATCGAGCGTCTATGACTTACGGTTCAAGAATTAGCCTCAGAAACAGTGGTTCTGAACATGCTGCCAATAGCTCGCCTTTGAAACATCAAGAGAAGTCCAAGATAGTGTTTTTTAGACTGGCTGCCACGAGCTGAAACGAATGCAGCCAAGAGCGAGCGTCTGTGACTTACGGTTCAAGAGTTATTCACAGAAACATGGTTCTGAACTTTGCTGCCAGCCGCGAAAGCGAAAATAACCAAGATCGAGCGTCTAGGATTTACTTGTCAATAGCTCGCCTGGGAAACATCCAGAGAAGTCAAAGACAGTGCTTCTATACTAATTGCCAGGCGCTGAGACGAATGCCGCCAAGATCGAGCGTCTATGACTTACGGTTCAAGAATTAGCCTCAGAAACAGTGGTTCTGAACATGCTGCCAATAGCTCGCCTGGGAAACATCCAGAGAAGTCCAAGATTCTGTTTTTTAGACTGGCTGCCACGAGCTGAAACGAATGCAGCCAAGAGCGAGCGTCTGTGACTTACGGTTCAAAAGTTATTCACAGAAACATGGTTCTGAACTTTGCTGCCAGCCGCGAAAGCGAAAATAACCAAGATCGAGCGTCTAGGATTTACTTGTCAATAGCTCGCCTGGGAAACATCCATAGAAGTCAAATACAGTGCTTCTACACTAATTGCCAGGCGCTGAGACGAATGCCGCCAAGATCTAGCGTCTATGACTTACGGTTCAAGAATTAGCCTCAGAAACAGTGGGAAACAGTGCTTCTATACTAATTGGCAGGCGCTTAAACAAATGCCGCCAAGATCGAGCGTCTATGACTTACGGTTCAAGAATTAGCCTCAGAAACAGTGGTTCTGAACATGCTGCCAATAACTCGCCTGGGAAACATCCAGAGAAGTCCAAGATAGTGTTTTTTAGACTGGCTGCCACGAGCTGAAACGAATGCAGCCAAGAGCGAGCGTCTGTGACTTACGGTTCAAGAGTTATTCACAGAAACATGGTTCTGAACTTTGCTGCCAGCCGCGAAAGCGAAAATAACCAAGATCGAGCGTCTAGGATTTACTTGTCAATAGCTCGCCTGGGAAACATCCAGAGAAGTCAAAGACAGTGCTTCTATACTAATTGCCAGGCGCTGAGACGAATGCCGCCAAGATCGAGCGTCTAAGACTTACGGTTCAATAATTAGCCTCAGAAACAGTGGTTCTGAACATGCTGCCAATAGCTCGCCTTTGAAACATCAAGAGAAGTCCAAGATAGTGTTTTTTAGACTGGCTGCCACGAGCTGAAACGAATGCAGCCAAGAGCGAGCGTCTGTGACTTACGGTTCAAGAGTTATTCACAGAAACATGGTTCTGAACTTTGCTGCCAGCCGCGAAAGCGAAAATAACCAAGATCGAGCGTCTAGGATTTACTTGTCAATAGCTCGCCTGGGAAACATCCAGAGAAGTCAAAGACAGTGCTTCTATACTAATTGCCAGGCGCTGAGACGAATGCCGCCAAGATCGAGCGTCTATGACTTACGGTTCAAGAATTAGCCTCAGAAACAGTGGTTCTGAACATGCTGCCAATAGCTCGCCTGGGAAACATCCAGAGAAGTCCAAGATTGTGTTTTTTAGACTGGCTGCCACGAGCTGAAACGAATGCAGCCAAGAGCGAGCGTCTGTGACTTACGGTTCAAAAGTTATTCACAGAAACATGGTTCTGAACTTTGCTGCCAGCCGCGAAAGCGAAAATAACCAAGATCGAGCGTCTAGGATTTACTTGTCAATAGCTCGCCTGGGAAACATCCATAGAAGTCAAATACAGTGCTTCTACACTAATTGCCAGGCGCTGAGACGAATGCCGCCAAGATCTAGCGTCTATGACTTACGGTTCAAGAATTAGCCTCAGAAACAGTGGGAAACAGTGCTTCTATACTAATTGGCAGGCGCTTAAACAAATGCCGCCAAGATCTAGCGTCTATGACTTACGGTTCAAGAATTAGCCTCAGAAACAGTGGTTCTGAACATGCTGCCAATAACTCGCCTGGGAAACATCCAGAGAAGTCCAAGATAGTGTTTTTTAGACTGGCTGCCACGAGCTGAAACGAATGCAGCCAAGAGCGAGCGTCTGTGACTTACGGTTCAAGAGTTATTCACAGAAACATGGTTCTGAACTTTGCTGCCAGCCGCGAAAGCGAAAATAACCAAGATCGAGCGTCTAGGATTTACTTGTCAATAGCTCGCCTGGGAAACATCCAGAGAAGTCAAATACAGTGCTTCTATACTAATTGCCAGGCGCTGAGACGAATGCCGCCAAGATCGAGCGTCTAAGACTTACGGTTCAATAATTAGCCTCAGAAACAGTGGTTCTGAACATGCTGCCAATAGCTCGCCTGGGAAACATCCAGAGAAGTCAAAGATAGTGTTTTTTAGACTGGCTGCCACGAGCTGAAACGAATGCAGCCAAGAGCGAGCGTCTGTGACTTACGGTTCAAAAGTTATTCACAGAAACATGGTTCTGAACTTTGCTGCCAGCCGCGAAAGCGAAAATAACCAAGATCGAGCGTCTAGGATTTACTTGTCAATAGCTCGCCTGGGAAACATCCAGAGAAGTCAAAGACAGTGCTTCTATACTAATTGCCAGGTGCTGAGACGAATGCCGCCAAGATTGAGCGTCTATGACTTACGGTTCAAGAATTAGCCTCAGAAACAGTGGGAAACAGTGCTTCTATACTAATTGCCAGGCGCTGAGACGAATGCCGCCAAGATCGAGCGTCTATGACTTACGGTTCAAGAATTAGCCTCAGAAACAGTGGTTCTGAACATGCTGCCAATAGCTCGCCTGGGAAACATCCAGAGAAGTCCAAGATTGTGTTTTTTAGACTGGCTGCCACGAGCTGAAACGAATGCAGCCAAGAGCGAGCGTCTGTGACTTACGGTTCAAAAGTTATTCACAGAAACATGGTTCTGAACTTTGCTGCCAGCCGCGAAAGCGAAAATAACCAAGATCGAGCGTCTAGGATTTACTTGTCAATAGCTCGCCTGGGAAACATCCATAGAAGTCAAATACAGTGCTTCTATACTAATTGCCAGGCGCTGAGACGAATGCCGCCAAGATCTAGCGTCTATGACTTACGGTTCAAGAATTAGCCTCAGAAACAGTGGGAAACAGTGCTTCTATACTAATTGGCAGGCGCTTAAACAAATGCCGCCAAGATCGAGCGTCTATGACTTACGGTTCAAGAATTAGCCTCAGAAACAGTGGTTCTGAACATGCTGCCAATAACTCGTCTGGGAAACATCCAGAGAAGTCCAAGATAGTGTTTTTTAGACTGGCTGCCACGAGCTGAAACGAATGCAGCCAAGAGCGAGCGTCTGTGACTTACGGTTCAAGAGTTATTCACAGAAACATGGTTCTGAACTTTGCTGCCAGCCGCGAAAGCGAAAATAACCAAGATCGAGCGTCTAGGATTTACTTGTCAATAGCTCGCCTGGGAAACATCCAGAGAAGTCAAAGACAGAGCTTCTATACTAATTGCCAGGCGCTGAGACGAATGCCGCCAAGATCGAGCGTCTAAGACTTACGGTTCAATAATTAGCCTCAGAAACAGTGGTTCTGAACATGCTGCCAATAGCTCGCCTTTGAAACATCAAGAGAAGTCCAAGATAGTGTTTTTTAGACTGGCTGCCACGAGCTGAAACGAATGCAGCCAAGAGCGAGCGTCTGTGACTTACGGTTCAAGAGTTATTCACAGAAACATGGTTCTGAACTTTGCTGCCAGCCGCGAAAGCGAAAATAACCAAGATCGAGCGTCTAGGATTTACTTGTCAATAGCTCGCCTGGGAAACATCCAGAGAAGTCAAAGACAGTGCTTCTATACTAATTGCCAGGCGCTGAGACGAATGCCGCCAAGATCTAGCGTCTATGACTTACGGATCAAGAATTAGCCTCAGAAACAGTGGGAAACAGTGCTTCTATACTAACTGCCAGGCGCTGAGACGAATGCCGCCAAGAGCGAGCGTCTATGACTTACGGTTCAAGAATTAGCCTCAGAAACAGTGGTTCTGAACATGCTGCCAATAGCTCGCCTGGGAAACATCCAGAGAAGTCAAAGATAGTGTTTTTTAGACTGGCTGCCACGAGCTGAAACGAATGCAGCCAAGAGCGAGCGTCTGTGACTTACGGTTCAAAAGTTATTCACAGAAACATGGTTCTGAACTTTGCTGCCAGCCGCGAAAGCGAAAATAACCAAGATCGAGCGTCTAGGATTTACTTGTCAATAGCTCGCCTGGGAAACATCCAGAGAAGTCAAAGACAGTGCTTCTATACTAATTGCCAGGCGCTGAGACGAATGCCGCCAAGATCTAGCGTCTATGACTTACGGTTCAAGAATTAGCCTCAGAAACAGTGGGAAACAGTGCTTCTATACTAATTGCCAGGCGCTGAGACGAATGCCGCCAAGATCGAGCGTCTATGACTTACGGTTCAAGAATTAGCCTCAGAAACAGTCGTTCTGAACATGCTGCCAATAGCTCGCCTAGGAAACATCCAGAGAAGTCCAAGATAGTGTTTATTAGACTGGCTGCCACGAGCTGAAACGAATGCAGCCAAGAGCGAGCGTCTGTGACTTACGGTTCAAGAGTTATTCACAGAAACATGGTTCTGAACTTTGCTGCCAGCCGCGAAAGCGAAAATAACCAAGATCGAGCGTCTAGGATTTACTTGTCAATAGCTCGCCTGGGAAACATCCAGAGAAGTCAAAGACAGTGCTTCTATACTAATTGCCAGGCGCTGAGACGAATGCCGCCAAGATCTAGCGTCTATGACTTACGGTTCAAGAATTAGCCACAGAAACAGTGGGAAACAGTGCTTCTATACTAATTGCCAGGCGCTGAGACGAATGCCGCCAAGATCGAGCGTCTATGACTTACGGTTCAAGAATTAGCCTCAGAAACAGTAGTTCTGAACATGCTGCCAATAGCTTGCCTGGGAAACATCCAGAGAAGTCCAAGATTGTGTTTTTTAGACTGGCTGCCACGAGCTGAAACGAATGCAGCCAAGAGCGAGCGTCTGTGACTTACGGTTCAAAAGTTATTCACAGAAACATGGTTCTGAACTTTGCTGCCAGCCGCGAAAGCGAAAATAACCAAGATCGAGCGTCTAGGATTTACTTGTCAAAAGCTCGCCTGGGAAACATCCAGAGAAGTCAAAGACGGTGCTTCTATACTAATTGCCAGGCGCTGAGACGAATGCCGCCAAGATCTAGCGTCTATGACTTACGGTTCAAGAATTAGCCTCGGAAACAGTGCTTCTATACTAATTGCCAGGCGCTGAGACGAATGCCGCCAAGATCGAGCGTCTATGACACGGTTTAAGAATTAGCCTCAGAAACAGTGGTTCTGAACATGCTGCCAATAGCTCGCCTGGGAAACATCCAGAGAAGTCAAAGATAGTGTTTTTTAGACTGGCTGCCACGAGCTGAAACGAATGCAGCCAAGAGCGAGCGTCTGTGACTTACGGTTCAAAAGTTATTCACAGAAACATGGTTCTGAACTTTGCTGCCAGACGCGAAAGCGAAAATAACCAAGATCGAGCGTCTAGGATTTACTTGTCAATAGCTCGCCTGGGAAACATCCAGAGAAGTCAAAGACAGTGCTTCTATACTAATTGCCAGGTGCTGAGACGAATGCCGCCAAGATTGAGCGTCTATGACTTACGGTTCAAGAATTAGCCTCAGAAACAGTGGGAAACAGTGCTTCTATACTAATTGCCAGGCGCTGAGACGAATGCCGCCAAGATCGAGCGTCTATGACTTACGGTTCAAGAATTAGCCTCAGAAACAGTGGTTCTGAACATGCTGCCAATAGCTCGCCTGGGAAACATCCAGAGAAGTCCAAGATTGTGTTTTTTAGACTGGCTGCCACGAGCTGAAACGAATGCAGCCAAGAGCGAGCGTCTGTGACTTACGGTTCAAGAGTTATTCACAGAAACATGGTTCTGAACTTTGCTGCCAGCCGCGAAAGCGAAAATAACCAAGATCGAGCGTCTAGGATTTACTTGTCAATAGCTCGCCTGGGAAACATCCAGAGAAGTCAAAGACAGTGCTTCTATACTAATTGCCAGGCGCTGAGACGAATGCCGCCAAGATCTAGCGTCTATGACTTACGGTTCAAGAATTAGCCTCAGAAACAGTGGGAAACAGTGCTTCTATACTAATTGCCAGGCGCTGAGACGAATGCCGCCAAGATCGAGCGTCTATGACTTACGGTTCAAGAATTAGCCTCAGAAACAGTAGTTCTGAACATGCTGCCAATAGCTTGCCTGGGAAACATCCAGAGAAGTCCAAGATTGTGTTTTTTAGACTGGCTGCCACGAGCTGAAACGAATGCAGCCAAGAGCGAGCGTCTGTGACTTACGGTTCAAAAGTTATTCACAGAAACATGGTTCTGAACTTTGCTGCCAGCCGCGAAAGCGAAAATAACCAAGATCGAGCGTCTAGGATTTACTTGTCAAAAGCTCGCCTGGGAAACATCCAGAGAAGTCAAAGACGGTGCTTCTATACTAATTGCCAGGCGCTGAGACGAATGCCGCCAAGATCTAGCGTCTATGACTTACGGTTCAAGAATTAGCCTCGGAAACAGTGCTTCTATACTAATTGCCAGGCGCTGAGACGAATGCCGCCAAGATCGAGCGTCTATGACACGGTTTAAGAATTAGCCTCAGAAACAGTGGTTCTGAACATGCTGCCAATAGCTCGCCTGGGAAACATCCAGAGAAGTCAAAGATAGTGTTTTTTAGACTGGCTGCCACGAGCTGAAACGAATGCAGCCAAGAGCGAGCGTCTGTGACTTACGGTTCAAAAGTTATTCACAGAAACATGGTTCTGAACTTTGCTGCCAGCCGCGAAAGCGAAAATAACCAAGATCGAGCGTCTAGGATTTACTTGTCAATAGCTCGCCTGGGAAACATCCAGAGAAGTCAAAGACAGTGCTTCTATACTAATTGCCAGGTGCTGAGACGAATGCCGCCAAGATTGAGCGTCTATGACTTACGGTTCAAGAATTAGCCTCAGAAACAGTGGGAAACAGTGCTTCTATACTAATTGCCAGGCGCTGAGACGAATGCCGCCAAGATCGAGCGTCTATGACTTACGGTTCAAGAATTAGCCTCAGAAACAGTGGTTCTGAACATGCTGCCAATAGCTCGCCTGGGAAACATCCAGAGAAGTCCAAGATTGTGTTTTTTAGACTGGCTGCCACGAGCTGAAACGAATGCAGCCAAGAGCGAGCGTCTGCGACTTACGGTTCAAAAGTTATTCACAGAAACATGGTTCTGAACTTTGCTGCCAGCCGCGAAAGCGAAAATAACCAAGATCGAGCGTCTAGGATTTACTTGTCAATAGCTCGCCTGGGAAACATCCATAGAAGTCAAATACAGTGCTTCTATACTAATTGCCAGGCGCTGAGACGAATGCCGCCAAGATCTAGCGTCTATGACTTACGGTTCAAGAATTAGCCTCAGAAACAGTGGGAAACAGTGCTTCTATACTAATTGGCAGGCGCTTAAACAAATGCCGCCAAGATCGAGCGTCTATGACTTACGGTTCAAGAATTAGCCTCAGAAACAGTGGTTCTGAACATGCTGCCAATAACTCGCCTGGGAAACATCCAGAGAAGTCCAAGATAGTGTTTTTTAGACTGGCTGCCACGAGCTGAAACGAATGCAGCCAAGAGCGAGCGTCTGTGACTTACGGTTCAAGAGTTATTCACAGAAACATGGTTCTGAACTTTGCTGCCAGCCGCGAAAGCGAAAATAACCAAGATCGAGCGTCTAGGATTTACTTGTCAATAGCTCGCCTGGGAAACATCCAGAGAAGTCAAAGACAGTGCTTCTATACTAATTGCCAGGCGCTGAGACGAATGCCGCCAAGATCGAGCGTCTAAGACTTACGGTTCAATAATTAGCCTCAGAAACAGTGGTTCTGAACATGCTGCCAATAGCTCGCCTTTGAAACATCAAGAGAAGTCCAAGATAGTGTTTTTTAGACTGGCTGCCACGAGCTGAAACGAATGCAGCCAAGAGCGAGCGTCTGTGACTTACGGTTCAAGAGTTATTCACAGAAACATGGTTCTGAACTTTGCTGCCAGCCGCGAAAGCGAAAATAACCAAGATCGAGCGTCTAGGATTTACTTGTCAATAGCTCGCCTGGGAAACATCCATAGAAGTCAAATACAGTGCTTCTACACTAATTGCCAGGCGCTGAGACGAATGCCGCCAAGATCTAGCGTCTATGACTTACGGTTCAAGAATTAGCCTCAGAAACAGTGGGAAACAGTGCTTCTATACTAATTGGCAGGCGCTTAAACAAATGCCGCCAAGATCTAGCGTCTATGACTTACGGTTCAAGAATTAGCCTCAGAAACAGTGGTTCTGAACATGCTGCCAATAACTCGCCTGGGAAACATCCAGAGAAGTCCAAGATAGTGTTTTTTAGACTGGCTGCCACGAGCTGAAACGAATGCAGCCAAGAGCGAGCGTCTGTGACTTACGGTTCAAGAGTTATTCACAGAAACATGGTTCTGAACTTTGCTGCCAGCCGCGAAAGCGAAAATAACCAAGATCGAGCGTCTAGGATTTACTTGTCAATAGCTCGCCTGGGAAACATCCAGAGAAGTCAAATACAGTGCTTCTATACTAATTGCCAGGCGCTGAGACGAATGCCGCCAAGATCGAGCGTCTAAGACTTACGGTTCAATAATTAGCCTCAGAAACAGTGGTTCTGAACATGCTGCCAATAGCTCGCCTGGGAAACATCCAGAGAAGTCAAAGATAGTGTTTTTTAGACTGGCTGCCACGAGCTGAAACGAATGCAGCCAAGAGCGAGCGTCTGTGACTTACGGTTCAAAAGTTATTCACAGAAACATGGTTCTGAACTTTGCTGCCAGCCGCGAAAGCGAAAATAACCAAGATCGAGCGTCTAGGATTTACTTGTCAATAGCTCGCCTGGGAAACATCCAGAGAAGTCAAAGACAGTGCTTCTATACTAATTGCCAGGTGCTGAGACGAATGCCGCCAAGATTGAGCGTCTATGACTTACGGTTCAAGAATTAGCCTCAGAAACAGTGGGAAACAGTGCTTCTATACTAATTGCCAGGCGCTGAGACGAATGCCGCCAAGATCGAGCGTCTATGACTTACGGTTCAAGAATTAGCCTCAGAAACAGTGGTTCTGAACATGCTGCCAATAGCTCGCCTGGGAAACATCCAGAGAAGTCCAAGATTGTGTTTTTTAGACTGGCTGCCACGAGCTGAAACGAATGCAGCCAAGAGCGAGCGTCTGTGACTTACGGTTCAAAAGTTATTCACAGAAACATGGTTCTGAACTTTGCTGCCAGCCGCGAAAGCGAAAATAACCAAGATCGAGCGTCTAGGATTTACTTGTCAATAGCTCGCCTGGGAAACATCCATAGAAGTCAAATACAGTGCTTCTATACTAATTGCCAGGCGCTGAGACGAATGCCGCCAAGATCTAGCGTCTATGACTTACGGTTCAAGAATTAGCCTCAGAAACAGTGGGAAACAGTGCTTCTATACTAATTGGCAGGCGCTTAAACAAATGCCGCCAAGATCGAGCGTCTATGACTTACGGTTCAAGAATTAGCCTCAGAAACAGTGGTTCTGAACATGCTGCCAATAACTCGCCTGGGAAACATCCAGAGAAGTCCAAGATAGTGTTTTTTAGACTGGCTGCCACGAGCTGAAACGAATGCAGCCAAGAGCGAGCGTCTGTGACTTACGGTTCAAGAGTTATTCACAGAAACATGGTTCTGAACTTTGCTGCCAGCCGCGAAAGCGAAAATAACCAAGATCGAGCGTCTAGGATTTACTTGTCAATAGCTCGTCTGGGAAACATCCAGAGAAGTCAAAGACAGTGCTTCTATACTAATTGCCAGGCGCTGAGACGAATGCCGCCAAGATCGAGCGTCTAAGACTTACGGTTCAATAATTAGCCTCAGAAACAGTGGTTCTGAACATGCTGCCAATAGCTCGCCTTTGAAACATCAAGAGAAGTCCAAGATAGTGTTTTTTAGACTGGCTGCCACGAGCTGAAACGAATGCAGCCAAGAGCGAGCGTCTGTGACTTACGGTTCAAGAGTTATTCACAGAAACATGGTTCTGAACTTTGCTGCCAGCCGCGAAAGCGAAAATAACCAAGATCGAGCGTCTAGGATTTACTTGTCAATAGCTCGCCTGGGAAACATCCAGAGAAGTCAAGGACAGTGCTTCTATACTAATTGCCAGGCGCTGAGACGAATGCCGCCAAGATCTAGCGTCTATGACTTACGGATCAAGAATTAGCCTCAGAAACAGTGGGAAACAGTGCTTCTATACTAACTGCCAGGCGCTGAGACGAATGCCGCCAAGAGCGAGCGTCTATGACTTACGGTTCAAGAATTAGCCTCAGAAACAGTGGTTCTGAACATGCTGCCAATAGCTCGCCTGGGAAACATCCAGAGAAGTCAAAGATAGTGTTTTTTAGACTGGCTGCCACGAGCTGAAACGAATGCAGCCAAGAGCGAGCGTCTGTGACTTACGGTTCAAAAGTTATTCACAGAAACATGGTTCTGAACTTTGCTGCCAGCCGCGAAAGCGAAAATAACCAAGATCGAGCGTCTAGGATTTACTTGTCAATAGCTCGCCTGGGAAACATCCAGAGAAGTCAAAGACAGTGCTTCTATACTAATTGCCAGGCGCTGAGACGAATGCCGCCAAGATCTAGCGTCTATGACTTACGGTTCAAGAATTAGCCTCAGAAACAGTGGGAAACAGTGCTTCTATACTAATTGCCAGGCGCTGAGACGAATGCCGCCAAGATCGAGCGTCTATGACTTACGGTTCAAGAATTAGCCTCAGAAACAGTCGTTCTGAACATGCTGCCAATAGCTCGCCTGGGAAACATCCAGAGAAGTCCAAGATAGTGTTTATTAGACTGGCTGCCACGAGCTGAAACGAATGCAGCCAAGAGCGAGCGTCTGTGACTTACGGTTCAAGAGTTATTCACAGAAACATGGTTCTGAACTTTGCTGCCAGCCGCGAAAGCGAAAATAACCAAGATCGAGCGTCTAGGATTTACTTGTCAATAGCTCGCCTGGGAAACATCCAGAGAAGTCAAAGACAGTGCTTCTATACTAATTGCCAGGCGCTGAGACGAATGCCGCCAAGATCTAGCGTCTATGACTTACGGTTCAAGAATTAGCCTCAGAAACAGTGGGAAACAGTGCTTCTATACTAATTGCCAGGCGCTGAGACGAATGCCGCCAAGATCGAGCGTCTATGACTTACGGTTCAAGAATTAGCCTCAGAAACAGTAGTTCTGAACATGCTGCCAATAGCTTGCCTGGGAAACATCCAGAGAAGTCCAAGATTGTGTTTTTTAGACTGGCTGCCACGAGCTGAAACGAATGCAGCCAAGAGCGAGCGTCTGTGACTTACGGTTCAAAAGTTATTCACAGAAACATGGTTCTGAACTTTGCTGCCAGCCGCGAAAGCGAAAATAACCAAGATCGAGCGTCTAGGATTTACTTGTCAATAGCTCGCCTGGGAAACATCCAGAGAAGTCAAGGACAGTGCTTCTATACTAATTGCCAGGCGCTGAGACGAATGCCGCCAAGATCTAGCGTCTATGACTTACGGATCAAGAATTAGCCTCAGAAACAGTGGGAAACAGTGCTTCTATACTAACTGCCAGGCGCTGAGACGAATGCCGCCAAGAGCGAGCGTCTATGACTTACGGTTCAAGAATTAGCCTCAGAAACAGTGGTTCTGAACATGCTGCCAATAGCTCGCCTGGGAAACATCCAGAGAAGTCAAAGATAGTGTTTTTTAGACTGGCTGCCACGAGCTGAAACGAATGCAGCCAAGAGCGAGCGTCTGTGACTTACGGTTCAAAAGTTATTCACAGAAACATGGTTCTGAACTTTGCTGCCAGCCGCGAAAGCGAAAATAACCAAGATCGAGCGTCTAGGATTTACTTGTCAATAGCTCGCCTGGGAAACATCCAGAGAAGTCAAAGACAGTGCTTCTATACTAATTGCCAGGCGCTGAGACGAATGCCGCCAAGATCTAGCGTCTATGACTTACGGTTCAAGAATTAGCCTCAGAAACAGTGGGAAACAGTGCTTCTATACTAATTGCCAGGCGCTGAGACGAATGCCGCCAAGATCGAGCGTCTATGACTTACGGTTCAAGAATTAGCCTCAGAAACAGTCGTTCTGAACATGCTGCCAATAGCTCGCCTGGGAAACATCCAGAGAAGTCCAAGATAGTGTTTATTAGACTGGCTGCCACGAGCTGAAACGAATGCAGCCAAGAGCGAGCGTCTGTGACTTACGGTTCAAGAGTTATTCACAGAAACATGGTTCTGAACTTTGCTGCCAGCCGCGAAAGCGAAAATAACCAAGATCGAGCGTCTAGGATTTACTTGTCAATAGCTCGCCTGGGAAACATCCAGAGAAGTCAAAGACAGTGCTTCTATACTAATTGCCAGGCGCTGAGACGAATGCCGCCAAGATCTAGCGTCTATGACTTACGGTTCAAGAATTAGCCTCAGAAACAGTGGGAAACAGTGCTTCTATACTAATTGCCAGGCGCTGAGACGAATGCCGCCAAGATCGAGCGTCTATGACTTACGGTTCAAGAATTAGCCTCAGAAACAGTAGTTCTGAACATGCTGCCAATAGCTTGCCTGGGAAACATCCAGAGAAGTCCAAGATTGTGTTTTTTAGACTGGCTGCCACGAGCTGAAACGAATGCAGCCAAGAGCGAGCGTCTGTGACTTACGGTTCAAAAGTTATTCACAGAAACATGGTTCTGAACTTTGCTGCCAGCCGCGAAAGCGAAAATAACCAAGATCGAGCGTCTAGGATTTACTTGTCAAAAGCTCGCCTGGGAAACATCCAGAGAAGTCAAAGACGGTGCTTCTATACTAATTGCCAGGCGCTGAGACGAATGCCGCCAAGATCTAGCGTCTATGACTTACGGTTCAAGAATTAGCCTCGGAAACAGTGCTTCTATACTAATTGCCAGGCGCTGAGACGAATGCCGCCAAGATCGAGCGTCTATGACACGGTTTAAGAATTAGCCTCAGAAACAGTGGTTCTGAACATGCTGCCAATAGCTCGCCTGGGAAACATCCAGAGAAGTCAAAGATAGTGTTTTTTAGACTGGCTGCCACGAGCTGAAACGAATGCAGCCAAGAGCGAGCGTCTGTGACTTACGGTTCAAAAGTTATTCACAGAAACATGGTTCTGAACTTTGCTGCCAGCCGCGAAAGCGAAAATAACCAAGATCGAGCGTCTAGGATTTACTTGTCAATAGCTCGCCTGGGAAACATCCAGAGAAGTCAAAGACAGTGCTTCTATACTAATTGCCAGGTGCTGAGACGAATGCCGCCAAGATTGAGCGTCTATGACTTACGGTTCAAGAATTAGCCTCAGAAACAGTGGGAAACAGTGCTTCCATACTAATTGCCAGGCGCTGAGACGAATGCCGCCAAGATCGAGCGTCTATGACTTACGGTTCAAGAATTAGCCTCAGAAACAGTGGTTCTGAACATGCTGCCAATAGCTCGCCTGGGAAACATCCAGAGAAGTCAAAGATAGTGTTTTTTAGACTGGCTGCCACGAGCTGAAACGAATGCAGCCAAGAGCGAGCGTCTGTGACTTACGGTTCAAAAGTTATTCACAGAAACATGGTTCTGAACTTTGCTGCCAGCCGCGAAAGCGAAAATAACCAAGATCGAGCGTCTAGGATTTACTTGTCAATAGCTCGCCTGGGAAACATCCAGAGAAGTCAAAGACAGTGCTTCTATACTAATTGCCAGGCGCTGAGACGAATGCCGCCAAGATCTAGCGTCTATGACTTACGGTTCAAGAATTAGCCTCAGAAACAGTGGGAAACAGTGCTTCTATACTAATTGCCAGGCGCTGAGACGAATGCCGCCAAGATCGAGCGTCTATGACTTACGGTTCAAGAATTAGCCTCAGAAACAGTCGTTCTGAACATGCTGCCAATAGCTCGCCTGGGAAACATCCAGAGAAGTCCAAGATAGTGTTTATTAGACTGGCTGCCACGAGCTGAAACGAATGCAGCCAAGAGCGAGCGTCTGTGACTTACGGTTCAAAAGTTATTCACAGAAACATGGTTCTGAACTTTGCTGCCAGCCGCGAAAGCGAAAATAACCAAGATCGAGCGTCTAGGATTTACTTGTCAATAGCTCGCCTGGGAAACATCCAGAGAAGTCAAAGACAGTGCTTCTATACTAATTGCCAGGTGCTGAGACGAATGCCGCCAAGATTGAGCGTCTATGACTTACGGTTCAAGAATTAGCCTCAGAAACAGTGGGAAACAGTGCTTCTATACTAATTGCCAGGCGCTGAGACGAATGCCGCCAAGATCGAGCGTCTATGACTTACGGTTCAAGAATTAGCCTCAGAAACAGTGGTTCTGAACATGCTGCCAATAGCTCGCCTGGGAAACATCCAGAGAAGTCCAAGATTGTGTTTTTTAGACTGGCTGCCACGAGCTGAAACGAATGCAGCCAAGAGCGAGCGTCTGTGACTTACGGTTCAAAAGTTATTCACAGAAACATGGTTCTGAACTTTGCTGCCAGCCGCGAAAGCGAAAATAACCAAGATCGAGCGTCTAGGATTTACTTGTCAATAGCTCGCCTGGGAAACATCCATAGAAGTCAAATACAGTGCTTCTATACTAATTGCCAGGCGCTGAGACGAATGCCGCCAAGATCTAGCGTCTATGACTTACGGATCAAGAATTAGCCTCAGAAACAGTGGGAAACAGTGCTTCTATACTAACTGCCAGGCGCTGAGACGAATGCCGCCAAGAGCGAGCGTCTATGACTTACGGTTCAAGAATTAGCCTCAGAAACAGTGGTTCTGAACATGCTGTCAATAGCTCGCCTGGGAAACATCCAGAGAAGTCAAAGATAGTGTTTTTTAGACTGGCTGCCACGAGCTGAAACGAATGCAGCCAAGAGCGAGCGTCTGTGACTTACGGTTCAAAAGTTATTCACAGAAACATGGTTCTGAACTTTGCTGCCAGCCGCGAAAGCGAAAATAACCAAGATCGAGCGTCTAGGATTTACTTGTCAATAGCTCGCCTGGGAAACATCCAGAGAAGTCAAAGACAGTGCTTCTATACTAATTGCCAGGCGCTGAGACGAATGCCGCCAAGATCTAGCGTCTATGACTTACGGTTCAAGAATTAGCCTCAGAAACAGTGGGAAACAGTGCTTCTATACTAATTGCCAGGCGCTGAGACGAATGCCGCCAAGATCGAGCGTCTATGACTTACGGTTCAAGAATTAGCCTCAGAAACAGTCGTTCTGAACATGCTGCCAATAGCTCGCCTGGGAAACATCCAGAGAAGTCCAAGATAGTGTTTATTAGACTGGCTGCCACGAGCTGAAACGAATGCAGCCAAGAGCGAGCGTCTGTGACTTACGGTTCAAGAGTTATTCACAGAAACATGGTTCTGAACTTTGCTGCCAGCCGCGAAAGCGAAAATAACCAAGATCGAGCGTCTAGGATTTACTTGTCAATAGCTCGCCTGGGAAACATCCAGAGAAGTCAAAGACAGTGCTTCTATACTAATTGCCAGGCGCTGAGACGAATGCCGCCAAGATCTAGCGTCTATGACTTACGGTTCAAGAATTAGCCTCAGAAACAGTGGGAAACAGTGCTTCTATACTAATTGCCAGGCGCTGAGACGAATGCCGCCAAGATCGAGCGTCTATGACTTACGGTTCAAGAATTAGCCTCAGAAACAGTCGTTCTGAACATGCTGCCAATAGCTCGCCTGGGAAACATCCAGAGAAGTCCAAGATAGTGTTTATTAGACTGGCTGCCACGAGCTGAAACGAATGCAGCCAAGAGCGAGCGTCTGTGACTTACGGTTCAAGAGTTATTCACAGAAACATGGTTCTGAACTTTGCTGCCAGCCGCGAAAGCGAAAATAACCAAGATCGAGCGTCTAGGATTTACTTGTCAATAGCTCGCCTGGGAAACATCCAGAGAAGTCAAAGACAGTGCTTCTATACTAATTGCCAGGTGCTGAGACGAATGCCGCCAAGATTGAGCGTCTATGACTTACGGTTCAAGAATTAGCCTCAGAAACAGTGGGAAACAGTGCTTCCATACTAATTGCCAGGCGCTGAGACGAATGCCGCCAAGATCGAGCGTCTATGACTTACGGTTCAAGAATTAGCCTCAGAAACAGTGGTTCTGAACATGCTGCCAATAGCTCGCCTGGGAAACATCCAGAGAAGTCCAAGATTGTGTTTTTTAGACTGGCTGCCACGAGCTGAAACGAATGCAGCCAAGAGCGAGCGTCTGTGACTTACGGTTCAAAAGTTATTCACAGAAACATGGTTCTGAACTTTGCTGCCAGCCGCGAAAGCGAAAATAACCAAGATCGAGCGTCTAGGATTTACTTGTCAATAGCTCGCCTGGGAAACATCCATAGAAGTCAAATACAGTGCTTCTATACTAATTGCCAGGCGCTGAGACGAATGCCGCCAAGATCTAGCGTCTATGACTTACGGTTCAAGAATTAGCCTCAGAAACAGTGGGAAACAGTGCTTCTATACTAATTGGCAGGCGCTTAAACAAATGCCGCCAAGATCGAGCGTCTATGACTTACGGTTCAAGAATTAGCCTCAGAAACAGTGGTTCTGAACATGCTGCCAATAACTCGCCTGGGAAACATCCAGAGAAGTCCAAGATAGTGTTTTTTAGACTGGCTGCCACGAGCTGAAACGAATGCAGCCAAGAGCGAGCGTCTGTGACTTACGGTTCAAGAGTTATTCAAAGAAACATGGTTCTGAACTTTGCTGCCAGCCGCGAAAGCGAAAATAACCAAGATCGAGCGTCTAGGATTTACTTGTCAATAGCTCGCCTGGGAAACATCCAGAGAAGTCAAAGACAGTGCTTCTATACTAATTGCCAGGCGCTGAGACGAATGCCGCCAAGATCGAGCGTCTAAGACTTACGGTTCAATAATTAGCCTCAGAAACAGTGGTTCTGAACATGCTGCCAATAGCTCGCCTGGGAAACATCCAGAGAAGTCCAAGATAGTGTTTTTTAGACTGGCTGCCACGAGCTGAAACGAATGCAGCCAAGAGCGAGCGTCTGTGACTTACGGTTCAAGAGTTATTCACAGAAACATGGTTCTGAACTTTGCTGCCAGCCGCGAAAGCGAAAATAACCAAGATCGAGCGTCTAGGATTTACTTGTCAATAGCTCGCCTGGGAAACATCCAGAGAAGTCAAAGACAGTGCTTCTATACTAATTGCCAGGCGCTGAGACGAATGCCGCCAAGATCTAGCGTCTATGACTTACGGTTCAAGAATTAGCCTCAGAAACAGTGGGAAACAGTGCTTCTATACTAATTGCCAGGCGCTGAGACGAATGCCGCCAAGATCGAGCGTCTATGACACGGTTCAAGAATTAGCTTCAGAAACAGTGGTTCTGAACATGCTGCCAATAGCTCGCCTGGGAAACATCCAGAGAAGTCCAAGATAGTGTTTTTTAGACTGGCTGCCACGAGCTGAAACGAATGCAGCCAAGAGCGAGCGTCTGTGACTTACGGTTCAAAAGTTATTCACAGAAACATGGTTCTGAACTTTGCTGCCAGCCGCGAAAGCGAAAATAACCAAGATCGAGCGTCTAGGATTTACTTGTCAATAGCTCGCCTGGGAAACATCCAGAGAAGTCAAAGACAGTGCTTCTATACTAATTGCCAGGTGCTAAGACGAATGCCGCCAAGATTGAGCGTCTATGACTTACGGTTCAAGAATTAGCCTCAGAAACAGTGGGAAACAGTGCTTCTATACTAATTGCCAGGCGCTGAGACGAATGCCGCCAAGATCGAGCGTCTATGACTTACGGTTCAAGAATTAGCCTCAGAAACAGTGGTTCTGAACATGCTGCCAATAGCTCGCCTGGGAAACATCCAGAGAAGTCCAAGATTGTGTTTTTTAGACTGGCTGCCACGAGCTGAAACGAATGCAGCCAAGAGCGAGCGTCTGTGACTTACGGTTCAAAAGTTATTCACAGAAACATGGTTCTGAACTTTGCTGCCAGCCGCGAAAGCGAAAATAACCAAGATCGAGCGTCTAGGATTTGCTTGTCAATAGCTCGCCTGGGAAACATCCATAGAAGTCAAATACAGTGCTTCTATACTAATTGCCAGGCGCTGAGACGAATGCCGCCAAGATCTAGCGTCTATGACTTACGGTTCAAGAATTAGCCTCAGAAACAGTGGGAAACAGTGCTTCTATACTAATTGGCAGGCGCTTAAACAAATGCCGCCAAGATCGAGCGTCTATGACTTACGGTTCAAGAATTAGCCTCAGAAACAGTGGTTCTGAACATGCTGCCAATAACTCGCCTGGGAAACATCCAGAGAAGTCCAAGATAGTGTTTTTTAGACTGGCTGCCACGAGCTGAAACGAATGCAGCCAAGAGCGAGCGTCTGTGACTTACGGTTCAAAAGTTATTCACAGAAACATGGTTCTGAACTTTGCTGCCAGCCGCGAAAGCGAAAATAACCAAGATCGAGCGTCTAGGATTTACTTGTCAAAAGCTCGCCTGGGAAACATCCAGATAAGTCAAAGACGGTGCTTCTATACTAATTGCCAGGCGCTGAGACGAATGCCGCCAAGATCTAGCGTCTATGACTTACGGTTCAAGAATTAGCCTCGGAAACAGTGCTTCTATACTAATTGCCAGGCGCTGAGACGAATGCCGCCAAGATCGAGCGTCTATGACACGGTTTAAGAATTAGCCTCAGAAACAGTGGTTCTGAACATGCTGCCAATAGCTCGCCTGGGAAACATCCAGAGAAGTCAAAGATAGTGTTTTTTAGACTGGCTGCCACGAGCTGAAACGAATGCAGCCAAGAGCGAGCGTCTGTGACTTACGGTTCAAAAGTTATTCACAGAAACATGGTTCTGAACTTTGCTGCCAGCCGCGAAAGCGAAAATAACCAAGATCGAGCGTCTAGGATTTACTTGTCAATAGCTCGCCTGGGAAACATCCAGAGAAGTCAAAGACAGTGCTTCTATACTAATTGCCAGGTGCTGAGACGAATGCCGCCAAGATTGAGCGTCTATGACTTACGGTTCAAGAATTAGCCTCAGAAACAGTGGGAAACAGTGCTTCCATACTAATTGCCAGGCGCTGAGACGAATGCCGCCAAGATCGAGCGTCTATGACTTACGGTTCAAGAATTAGCCTCAGAAACAGTGGTTCTGAACATGCTGCCAATAGCTCGCCTGGGAAACATCCAGAGAAGTCCAAGATTGTGTTTTTTAGACTGGCTGCCACGAGCTGAAACGAATGCAGCCAAGAGCGAGCGTCTGTGACTTACGGTTCAAAAGTTATTCACAGAAACATGGTTCTGAACTTTGCTGCCAGCCGCGAAAGCGAAAATAACCAAGATCGAGCGTCTAGGATTTACTTGTCAATAGCTCGCCTGGGAAACATCCATAGAAGTCAAATACAGTGCTTCTATACTAATTGCCAGGCGCTGAGACGAATGCCGCCAAGATCTAGCGTCTATGACTTACGGTTCAAGAATTAGCCTCAGAAACAGTGGGAAACAGTGCTTCTATACTAATTGGCAGGCGCTTAAACAAATGCCGCCAAGATCGAGCGTCTATGACTTACGGTTCAAGAATTAGCCTCAGAAACAGTGGTTCTGAACATGCTGCCAATAACTCGCCTGGGAAACATCCAGAGAAGTCCAAGATAGTGTTTTTTAGACTGGCTGCCACGAGCTGAAACGAATGCAGCCAAGAGCGAGCGTCTGTGACTTACGGTTCAAGAGTTATTCAAAGAAACATGGTTCTGAACTTTGCTGCCAGCCGCGAAAGCGAAAATAACCAAGATCGAGCGTCTAGGATTTACTTGTCAATAGCTCGCCTGGGAAACATCCAGAGAAGTCAAAGACAGTGCTTCTATACTAATTGCCAGGCGCTGAGACGAATGCCGCCAAGATCGAGCGTCTAAGACTTACGGTTCAATAATTAGCCTCAGAAACAGTGGTTCTGAACATGCTGCCAATAGCTCGCCTGGGAAACATCCAGAGAAGTCCAAGATAGTGTTTTTTAGACTGGCTGCCACGAGCTGAAACGAATGCAGCCAAGAGCGAGCGTCTGTGACTTACGGTTCAAAAGTTATTCACAGAAACATGGTTCTGAACTTTGCTGCCAGCCGCGAAAGCGAAAATAACCAAGATCGAGCGTCTAGGATTTACTTGTCAATAGCTCGCCTGGGAAACATCCAGAGAAGTCAAAGACAGTGCTTCTATACTAATTGCCAGGTGCTAAGACGAATGCCGCCAAGATTGAGCGTCTATGACTTACGGTTCAAGAATTAGCCTCAGAAACAGTGGGAAACAGTGCTTCTATACTAATTGCCAGGCGCTGAGACGAATGCCGCCAAGATCGAGCGTCTATGACTTACGGTTCAAGAATTAGCCTCAGAAACAGTGGTTCTGAACATGCTGCCAATAGCTCGCCTGGGAAACATCCAGAGAAGTCCAAGATTGTGTTTTTTAGACTGGCTGCCACGAGCTGAAACGAATGCAGCCAAGAGCGAGCGTCTGTGACTTACGGTTCAAAAGTTATTCACAGAAACATGGTTCTGAACTTTGCTGCCAGCCGCGAAAGCGAAAATAACCAAGATCGAGCGTCTAGGATTTGCTTGTCAATAGCTCGCCTGGGAAACATCCATAGAAGTCAAATACAGTGCTTCTATACTAATTGCCAGGCGCTGAGACGAATGCCGCCAAGATCTAGCGTCTATGACTTACGGTTCAAGAATTAGCCTCAGAAACAGTGGGAAACAGTGCTTCTATACTAATTGGCAGGCGCTTAAACAAATGCCGCCAAGATCGAGCGTCTATGACTTACGGTTCAAGAATTAGCCTCAGAAACAGTGGGAAACAGTGCTTCTATACTAATTGCCAGGCGCTGAGACGAATGCCGCCAAGATCGAGCGTCTATGACACGGTTCAAGAATTAGCCTCAGAAACAGTGGTTCTGAACATGCTGCCAATAGCTCGCCTGGGAAACATCCAGAGAAGTCCAAGATTGTGTTTTTTAGACTGGCTGCCACGAGCTGAAACGAATGCAGCCAAGAGCGAGCGTCTGTGACTTACGGTTCAAAAGTTATTCACAGAAACATGGTTCTGAACTTTGCTGCCAGCCGCGAAAGCGAAAATAACCAAGATCGAGCGTCTAGGATTTACTTGTCAATAGCTCGCCTGGGAAACATCCAGAGAAGTCAAAGACAGTGCTTCTATACTAATTGCCAGGCGCTGAGACGAATGCCGCCAAGATCTAGCGTCTATGACTTACGGTTCAAGAATTAGCCTCAGAAACAGTGGGAAACAGTGCTTCTATACTAATTGCCAGGCGCTGAGACGAATGCCGCCAAGATCGAGCGTCTATGACACGGTTCAAGAATTAGCTTCAGAAACAGTGGTTCTGAACATGCTGCCAATAGCTCGCCTGGGAAACATCCAGAGAAGTCCAAGATAATGTTTTTTAGACTGGCTGCCACGAGCTGAAACGAATTCAGCCAAGAGCGAGCGTCTGTGACTTACGGTTCAAAAGTTATTCACAGAAACATGGTTCTGAACTTTGCTGCCAGCCGCGAAAGCGAAAATAACCAAGATCGAGCGTCTAGGATTTACTTGTCAATAGCTCGCCTGGGAAACATCCAGAGAAGTCAAAGACAGTGCTTCTATACTAATTGCCAGGTGCTGAGACGAATGCCGCCAAGATTGAGCGTCTATGACTTACGGTTCAAGAATTAGCCTCAGAAACAGTGGGAAACAGTGCTTCTATACTAATTGCCAGGCGCTGAGACGAATGCCGCCAAGATCGAGCGTCTATGACTTACGGTTCAAGAATTAGCCTCAGAAACAGTGGTTCTGAACATGCTGCCAATAGCTCGCCTGGGAAACATCCAGAGAAGTCCAAGATTGTGTTTTTTAGACTGGCTGCCACGAGCTGAAACGAATGCAGCCAAGAGCGAGCGTCTGTGACTTACGGTTCAAAAGTTACTCACAGAAACATGGTTCTGAACTTTGCTGCCAGCCGCGAAAGCGAAAATAACCAAGATCGAGCGTCTAGGATTTACTTGTCAATAGCTCGCCTGGGAAACATCCATAGAAGTCAAATACAGTGCTTCTATACTAATTGCCAGGCGCTGAGACGAATGCCGCCAAGATCTAGCGTCTATGACTTACGGTTCAAGAATTAGCCTCAGAAACAGTGGGAAACAGTGCTTCTATACTAATTGGCAGGCGCTTAAACAAATGCCGCCAAGATCGAGCGTCTATGACTTACGGTTCAAGAATTAGCCTCAGAAACAATGGTTCTGAACATGCTGCCAATAACTCGCCTGGGAAACATCCAGAGAAGTCCAAGATAGTGTTTTTTAGACTGGCTGCCACGAGCTGAAACGAATGCAGCCAAGAGCGAGCGTCTGTGACTTACGGTTCAAGAGTTATTCACAGAAACATGGTTCTGAACTTTGCTGCCAGCCGCGAAAGCGAAAATAACCAAGATCGAGCGTCTAGGATTTACTTGTCAATAGCTCGCCTGGGAAACATCCAGAGAAGTCAAAGACAGTGCTTCTATACTAATTGCCAGGCGCTGAGACGAATGCCGCCAAGATCGAGCGTCTAAGACTTACGGTTCAATAATTAGCCTCAGAAACAGTGGTTCTGAACATGCTGCCAATAGCTCGCCTGGGAAACATCCAGAGAAGTCAATGATAGTGTTTTTTAGTCTGGCTGCCACGAGCTGAAACGAATGCAGCCAAGAGCGAGCGTCTGTGACTTACGGTTCAAAAGTTATTCACAGAAACATGGTTCTGAACTTTGCTGCCAGCCGCGAAAGCGAAAATAACCAAGATCGAGCGTCTAGGATTTACTTGTCAATAGCTCGCCTGGGAAACATCCAGAGAAGTCAAAGACAGTGCTTCTATACTAATTGCCAGGTGCTGAGACGAATGCCGCCAAGATTGAGCGTCTATGACTTACGGTTCAAGAATTAGCCTCAGAAACAGTGGGAAACAGTGCTTCTATACTAATTGCCAGGCGCTGAGACGAATGCCGCCAAGATCGAGCGTCTATGACTTACGGTTCAAGAATTAGCCTCAGAAACAGCGGTTCTGAACATGCTGCCAATAGCTCGCCTGGGAAACATCCAGAGAAGTCCAAGATTGTGTTTTTTAGACTGGCTGCCACGAGCTGAAACGAATGCAGCCAAGAGCGAGCGTCTGTGACTTACGGTTCAAGAGTTATTCACAGAAACATGGTTCTGAACTTTGCTGCCAGCCGCGAAAGCGAAAATAACCAAGATCGAGCGTCTAGGATTTACTTGTCAATAGCTCGCCTGGGAAACATCCAGAGAAGTCAAAGACAGTGCTTCTATACTAATTGCCAGGCGCTGAGACGAATGCCGCCAAGATCGAGCGTCTAAGACTTACGGTTCAATAATTAGCCTCAGAAACAGTGGTTCTGAACATGCTGCCAATAGCTCGCCTGGGAAACATCCAGAGAAGTCAAAGATAGTGTTTTTTAGACTGGCTGCCACGAGCTGAAACGAATGCAGCCAAGAGCGAGCGTCTGTGACTTACGGTTCAAAAGTTATTCACAGAAACATGGTTCTGAACTTTGCTGCCAGCCGCGAAAGCGAAAATAACCAAGATCGAGCGTCTAGGATTTACTTGTCAATAGCTCGCCTGGGAAACATCCAGAGAAGTCAAAGACAGTGCTTCTATACTAATTGCCAGGTGCTGAGACGAATGCCGCCAAGATTGAGCGTCTATGACTTACGGTTCAAGAATTAGCCTCAGAAACAGTGGGAAACAGTGCTTCTATACTAATTGCCAGGCGCTGAGACGAATGCCGCCAAGATCGAGCGTCTATGACTTACGGTTCAAGAATTAGCCTCAGAAACAGTGGTTCTGAACATGCTGCCAATAGCTCGCCTGGGAAACATCCAGAGAAGTCCAAGATTGTGTTTTTTAGACTGGCTGCCACGAGCTGAAACGAATGCAGCCAAGAGCGAGCGTCTGTGACTTACGGTTCAAAAGTTATTCACAGAAACATGGTTCTGAACTTGCTGCCAGCCGCGAAAGCGAAAATAACCAAGATCGAGCGTCTAGGATTTACTTGTCAATAGCTCGCCTGGGAAACATCCATAGAAGTCAAATACAGTGCTTCTATACTAATTGCCAGGCGCTGAGACGAATGCCGCCAAGATCTAGCGTCTATGACTTACGGTTCAAGAATTAGCCTCAGAAACAGTGGGAAACAGTGCTTCTATACTAATTGGCAGGCGCTTAAACAAATGCCGCCAAGATCGAGCGTCTATGACTTACGGTTCAAGAATTAGCCTCAGAAACAGTGGTTCTGAACATGCTGCCAATAACTCGCCTGGGAAACATCCAGAGAAGTCCAAGATAGTGTTTTTTAGACTGGCTGCCACGAGCTGAAACGAATGCAGCCAAGAGCGAGCGTCTGTGACTTACGGTTCAAGAGTTATTCACAGAAACATGGTTCTGAACTTTGCTGCCAGCCGCGAAAGCGAAAATAACCAAGATCGAGCGTCTAGGATTTACTTGTCAATAGCTCGCCTGGGAAACATCCAGAGAAGTCAAAGACAGTGCTTCTATACTAATTGCCAGGCGCTGAGACGAATGCCGCCAAGATCGAGCGTCTAAGACTTACGGTTCAATAATTAGCCTCAGAAACAGTGGTTCTGAACATGCTGCCAATAGCTCGCCTGGGAAACATCCAGAGAAGTCAAAGATAGTGTTTTTTAGACTGGCTGCCACGAGCTGAAACGAATGCAGCCAAGAGCGAGCGTCTGTGACTTACGGTTCAAAAGTTATTCACAGAAACATGGTTCTGAACTTTGCTGCCAGCCGCGAAAGCGAAAATAACCAAGATCGAGCGTCTAGGATTTACTTGTCAATAGCTCGCCTGGGAAACATCCAGAGAAGTCAAAGACAGTGCTTCTATACTAATTGCCAGGTGCTGAGACGAATGCCGCCAAGATTGAGCGTCTATGACTTACGGTTCAAGAATTAGCCTCAGAAACAGTGGGAAACAGTGCTTCTATACTAATTGCCAGGCGCTGAGACGAATGCCGCCAAGATCGAGCGTCTATGACTTACGGTTCAAGAATTAGCCTCAGAAACAGTGGTTCTGAACATGCTGCCAATAGCTCGCCTGGGAAACATCCAGAGAAGTCCAAGATTGTGTTTTTTAGACTGGCTGCCACGAGCTGAAACGAATGCAGCCAAGAGCGAGCGTCTGTGACTTACGGTTCAAGAGTTATTCACAGAAACATGGTTCTGAACTTTGCTGCCAGCCGCGAAAGCGAAAATAACCAAGATCGAGCGTCTAGGATTTACTTGTCAATAGCTCGCCTGGGAAACATCCAGAGAAGTCAAAGACAGTGCTTCTATACTAATTGCCAGGCGCTGAGACGAATGCCGCCAAGATCGAGCGTCTAAGACTTACGGTTCAATAATTAGCCTCAGAAACAGTGGTTCTGAACATGCTGCCAATAGCTCGCCTGGGAAACATCCAGAGAAGTCAAAGATAGTGTTTTTTAGACTGGCTGCCACGAGCTGAAACGAATGCAGCCAAGAGCGAGCGTCTGTGACTTACGGTTCAAAAGTTATTCACAGAAACATGGTTCTGAACTTTGCTGCCAGCCGCGAAAGCGAAAATAACCAAGATCGAGCGTCTAGGATTTACTTGTCAATAGCTCGCCTGGGAAACATCCAGAGAAGTCAAAGACAGTGCTTCTATACTAATTGCCAGGTGCTGAGACGAATGCCGCCAAGATTGAGCGTCTATGACTTACGGTTCAAGAATTAGCCTCAGAAACAGTGGGAAACAGTGCTTCTATACTAATTGCCAGGCGCTGAGACGAATGCCGCCAAGATCGAGCGTCTATGACTTACGGTTCAAGAATTAGCCTCAGAAACAGTGGTTCTGAACATGCTGCCAATAGCTCGCCTGGGAAACATCCAGAGAAGTCCAAGATTGTGTTTTTTAGACTGGCTGCCACGAGCTGAAACGAATGCAGCCAAGAGCGAGCGTCTGTGACTTACGGTTCAAGAGTTATTCACAGAAACATGGTTCTGAACTTTGCTGCCAGCCGCGAAAGCGAAAATAACCAAGATCGAGCGTCTAGGATTTACTTGTCAATAGCTCGCCTGGGAAACATCCAGAGAAGTCAAAGACAGTGCTTCTATACTAATTGCCAGGCGCTGAGACGAATGCCGCCAAGATCGAGCGTCTAAGACTTACGGTTCAATAATTAGCCTCAGAAACAGTGGTTCTGAACATGCTGCCAATAGCTCGCCTGGGAAACATCCAGAGAAGTCAAAGATAGTGTTTTTTAGACTGGCTGCCACGAGCTGAAACGAATGCAGCCAAGAGCGAGCGTCTGTGACTTACGGTTCAAAAGTTATTCACAGAAACATGGTTCTGAACTTTGCTGCCAGCCGCGAAAGCGAAAATAACCAAGATCGAGCGTCTAGGATTTACTTGTCAATAGCTCGCCTGGGAAACATCCAGAGAAGTCAAAGACAGTGCTTCTATACTAATTGCCAGGTGCTGAGACGAATGCCGCCAAGATTGAGCGTCTATGACTTACGGTTCAAGAATTAGCCTCAGAAACAGTGGGAAACAGTGCTTCTATACTAATTGCCAGGCGCTGAGACGAATGCCGCCAAGATCGAGCGTCTATGACTTACGGTTCAAGAATTAGCCTCAGAAACAGTGGTTCTGAACATGCTGCCAATAGCTCGCCTGGGAAACATCCAGAGAAGTCCAAGATTGTGTTTTTTAGACTGGCTGCCACGAGCTGAAACGAATGCAGCCAAGAGCGAGCGTCTGTGACTTACGGTTCAAGAGTTATTCACAGAAACATGGTTCTGAACTTTGCTGCCAGCCGCGAAAGCGAAAATAACCAAGATCGAGCGTCTAGGATTTACTTGTCAATAGCTCGCCTGGGAAACATCCAGAGAAGTCAAAGACAGTGCTTCTATACTAATTGCCAGGCGCTGAGACGAATGCCGCCAAGATCGAGCGTCTAAGACTTACGGTTCAATAATTAGCCTCAGAAACAGTGGTTCTGAACATGCTGCCAATAGCTCGCCTGGGAAACATCCAGAGAAGTCAAAGATAGTGTTTTTTAGACTGGCTGCCACGAGCTGAAACGAATGCAGCCAAGAGCGAGCGTCTGTGACTTACGGTTCAAGAGTTATTCACAGAAACATGGTTCTGAACTTTGCTGCCAGCCGCGAAAGCGAAAATAACCAAGATCGAGCGTCTAGGATTTACTTGTCAATAGCTCGCCTGGGAAACATCCAGAGAAGTCAAAGACAGTGCTTCTATACTAATTGCCAGGTGCTGAGACGAATGCCGCCAAGATTGAGCGTCTATGACTTACGGTTCAAGTATTAGCCTCAGAAACAGTGGGAAACAGTGCTTCTATACTAATTGCCAGGCGCTGAGACGAATGCCGCCAAGATCGAGCGTCTATGACTTACGGTTCAAGAATTAGCCTCAGAAACAGTGGTTCTGAACATGCTGCCAATAGCTCGCCTGGGAAACATCCAGAGAAGTCCAAGATTGTGTTTTTTAGACTGGCTGCCACGAGCTGAAACGAATGCAGCCAAGAGCGAGCGTCTGTGACTTACGGTTCAAAAGTTATTCACAGAAACATGGTTCTGAACTTTGCTGCCAGCCGCGAAAGCGAAAATAACCAAGATCGAGCGTCTAGGATTTACTTGTCAATAGCTCGCCTGGGAAACATCCATAGAAGTCAAATACAGTGCTTCTATACTAATTGCCAGGCGCTGAGACGAATGCCGCCAAGATCTAGCGTCTATGACTTACGGTTCAAGAATTAGCCTCAGAAACAGTGGGAAACAGTGCTTCTATACTAATTGGCAGGCGCTTAAACAAATGCCGCCAAGATCGAGCGTCTATGACTTACGGTTCAAGAATTAGCCTCAGAAACAGTGGTTCTGAACATGCTGCCAATAACTCGCCTGGGAAACATCCAGAGAAGTCCAAGATAGTGTTTTTTAGACTTGCTGCCACGAGCTGAAACGAATGCAGCCAAGAGCGAGCGTCTGTGACTTACGGTTCAAGAGTTATTCACAGAAACATGGTTCTGAACTTTGCTGCCAGCCGCGAAAGCGAAAATAACCAAGATCGAGCGTCTAGGATTTACTTGTCAATAGCTCGCCTGGGAAACATCCAGAGAAGTCAAAGACAGTGCTTCTATACTAATTGCCAGGTGCTGAGACGAATGCCGCCAAGATTGAGCGTCTATGACTTACGGTTCAAGAATTAGCCTCAGAAACAGTGGGAAACAGTGCTTCTATACTAATTGCCAGGCACTGAGACGAATGCCGCCAAGATCGAGCGTCTATGACTTACGGTTCAATAATTAGCCTCAGAAACAGTGGTTCTGAACATGCTGCCAATAGCTCGCCTGGGAAACATCAAGAGAAGTCCAAGATAGTGTTTTTCAGACTGGCTGCCACGAGCTGAAACGAATGCAGCCAAGAGCGAGCGTCTGTGACTTACGGTTCAAGAGTTATTCACAGAAACATGGTTCTGAACTTTGCTGCCAGCCGCGAAAGCGAAAATAACCAAGATCGAGCGTCTAGGATTTACTTGTCAATATCTCGCCTGGGAAACATCCAGAGAAGTCAAAGACAGTGCTTCTATACTAATTGCCAGGCGCTGAGACGAATGCCACCAAGATCTAGCGTCTATGACTTACGGTTCAAGAATTAGCCTCAGAAACAGTGGGAAACAGTGCTTCTATACTAATTGCCAGGCGCTGAGACGAATGCCGCCAAGAGCGAGCGTCTATGACTTACGGTTCAAGAATTAGCCTCAGAAACAGTGGTTCTGAACATGCTGCCAATAGCTCGCCTGGGAAACATCCAGATAAGTCAAAGATAGTGTTTTTTAGACTGGCTGCCACGAGCTGAAACGAATGCAGCCAAGAGCGAGCGTCTGTGACTTACGGTTCAAAAGTTATTCACAGAAACATGGTTCTGAACTTTGCTGCCAGCCGCGAAAGCGAAAATAACCAAGATCGAGCGTCTAGGATTTACTTGTCAATAGCTCGCCTGGGAAACATCCAGAGAAGTCAAAGACAGTGCTTCTATACTAATTGCCAGGTGCTGAGACGAATGCCGCCAAGATCTAGCGTCTATGACTTACGGTTCAAGAATTAGCCTCAGAAACAGTGGGAAACAGTGCTTCTATACTAATTGGCAGGCGCTTAAACAAATGCCGCCAAGATCGAGCGTCTATGACTTACGGTTCAAGAATTAGCCTCAGAAACAGTGGTTCTGAACATGCTGCCAATAACTCGCCTGGGAAACATCCAGAGAAGTCCAAGATAGTGTTTTTTAGACTTGCTGCCACGAGCTGAAACGAATGCAGCCAAGAGCGAGCGTCTGTGACTTACGGTTCAAGAGTTATTCACAGAAACATGGTTCTGAACTTTGCTGCCAGCCGCGAAAGCGAAAATAACCAAGATCGAGCGTCTAGGATTTACTTGTCAATAGCTCGCCTGGGAAACATCCAGAGAAGTCAAAGACAGTGCTTCTATACTAATTGCCAGGTGCTGAGACGAATGCCGCCAAGATTGAGCGTCTATGACTTACGGTTCAAGAATTAGCCTCAGAAACAGTGGGAAACAGTGCTTCTATACTAATTGCCAGGCACTGAGACGAATGCCGCCAAGATCGAGCGTCTATGACTTACGGTTCAATAATTAGCCTCAGAAACAGTGGTTCTGAACATGCTGCCAATAGCTCGCCTGGGAAACATCAAGAGAAGTCCAAGATAGTGTTTTTCAGACTGGCTGCCACGAGCTGAAACGAATGCAGCCAAGAGCGAGCGTCTGTGACTTACGGTTCAAGAGTTATTCACAGAAACATGGTTCTGAACTTTGCTGCCAGCCGCGAAAGCGAAAATAACCAAGATCGAGCGTCTAGGATTTACTTGTCAATATCTCGCCTGGGAAACATCCAGAGAAGTCAAAGACAGTGCTTCTATACTAATTGCCAGGCGCTGAGACGAATGCCGCCAAGATCTAGCGTCTATGACTTACGGTTCAAGAATTAGCCTCAGAAACAGTGGGAAACAGTGCTTCTATACTAATTGCCAGGCGCTGAGACGAATGCCGCCAAGAGCGAGCGTCTATGACTTACGGTTCAAGAATTAGCCTCAGAAACAGTGGTTCTGAACATGCTGCCAATAGCTCGCCTGGGAAACATCCAGATAAGTCAAAGATAGTGTTTTTTAGACTGGCTGCCACGAGCTGAAACGAATGCAGCCAAGAGCGAGCGTCTGTGACTTACGGTTCAAAAGTTATTCACAGAAACATGGTTCTGAACTTTGCTGCCAGCCGCGAAAGCGAAAATAACCAAGATCGAGCGTCTAGGATTTACTTGTCAATAGCTCGCCTGGGAAACATCCAGAGAAGTCAAAGACAGTGCTTCTATACTAATTGCCAGGTGCTGAGACGAATGCCGCCAAGATCTAGCGTCTATGACTTACGGTTCAAGAATTAGCCTCAGAAACAGTGGGAAACAGTGCTTCTATACTAATTGGCAGGCGCTTAAACAAATGCCGCCAAGATCGAGCGTCTATGACTTACGGTTCAAGAATTAGCCTCAGAAACAGTGGTTCTGAACATGCTGCCAATAGCTCGCCTGGGAAACATCCAGAGAAGTCCAAGATTGTGTTTTTTAGACTGGCTGCCACGAGCTGAAACGAATGCAGCCAAGAGCGAGCGTCTGTGACTTACGGTTCAAGAGTTATTCACAGAAACATGGTTCTGAACTTTGCTGCCAGCCGCGAAAGCGAAAATAACCAAGATCGAGCGTCTAGGATTTACTTGTCAATAGCTCGCCTGGGAAACATCCAGAGAAGTCAAAGACAGTGCTTCTATACTAATTGCCAGGCGCTGAGACGAATGCCGCCAAGATCGAGCGTCTAAGACTTACGGTTCAATAATTAGCCTCAGAAACAGTGGTTCTGAACATGCTGCCAATAGCTCGCCTGGGAAACATCCAGAGAAGTCAAAGATAGTGTTTTTTAGACTGGCTGCCACGAGCTGAAACGAATGCAGCCAAGAGCGAGCGTCTGTGACTTACGGTTCAAAAGTTATTCACAGAAACATGGTTCTGAACTTTGCTGCCAGCCGCGAAAGCGAAAATAACCAAGATCGAGCGTCTAGGATTTACTTGTCAATAGCTCGCCTGGGAAACATCCAGAGAAGTCAAAGACAGTGCTTCTATACTAATTGCCAGGTGCTGAGACGAATGCCGCCAAGATTGAGCGTCTATGACTTACGGTTCAAGAATTAGCCTCAGAAACAGTGGGAAACAGTGCTTCTATACTAATTGCCAGGCGCTGAGACGAATGCCGCCAAGATCGAGCGTCTATGACTTACGGTTCAAGAATTAGCCTCAGAAACAGTGGTTCTGAACATGCTGCCAATAGCTCGCCTGGGAAACATCCAGAGAAGTCCAAGATTGTGTTTTTTAGACTGGCTGCCACGAGCTGAAACGAATGCAGCCAAGAGCGAGCGTCTGTGACTTACGGTTCAAAAGTTATTCACAGAAACATGGTTCTGAACTTGCTGCCAGCCGCGAAAGCGAAAATAACCAAGATCGAGCGTCTAGGATTTACTTGTCAATAGCTCGCCTGGGAAACATCCATAGAAGTCAAATACAGTGCTTCTATACTAATTGCCAGGCGCTGAGACGAATGCCGCCAAGATCTAGCGTCTATGACTTACGGTTCAAGAATTAGCCTCAGAAACAGTGGGAAACAGTGCTTCTATACTAATTGGCAGGCGCTTAAACAAATGCCGCCAAGATCGAGCGTCTATGACTTACGGTTCAAGAATTAGCCTCAGAAACAGTGGTTCTGAACATGCTGCCAATAACTCGCCTGGGAAACATCCAGAGAAGTCCAAGATAGTGTTTTTTAGACTGGCTGCCACGAGCTGAAACGAATGCAGCCAAGAGCGAGCGTCTGTGACTTACGGTTCAAGAGTTATTCACAGAAACATGGTTCTGAACTTTGCTGCCAGCCGCGAAAGCGAAAATAACCAAGATCGAGCGTCTAGGATTTACTTGTCAATAGCTCGCCTGGGAAACATCCAGAGAAGTCAAAGACAGTGCTTCTATACTAATTGCCAGGCGCTGAGACGAATGCCGCCAAGATCGAGCGTCTAAGACTTACGGTTCAATAATTAGCCTCAGAAACAGTGGTTCTGAACATGCTGCCAATAGCTCGCCTGGGAAACATCCAGAGAAGTCAAAGATAGTGTTTTTTAGACTGGCTGCCACGAGCTGAAACGAATGCAGCCAAGAGCGAGCGTCTGTGACTTACGGTTCAAAAGTTATTCACAGAAACATGGTTCTGAACTTTGCTGCCAGCCGCGAAAGCGAAAATAACCAAGATCGAGCGTCTAGGATTTACTTGTCAATAGCTCGCCTGGGAAACATCCAGAGAAGTCAAAGACAGTGCTTCTATACTAATTGCCAGGTGCTGAGACGAATGCCGCCAAGATTGAGCGTCTATGACTTACGGTTCAAGAATTAGCCTCAGAAACAGTGGGAAACAGTGCTTCTATACTAATTGCCAGGCGCTGAGACGAATGCCGCCAAGATCGAGCGTCTATGACTTACGGTTCAAGAATTAGCCTCAGAAACAGTGGTTCTGAACATGCTGCCAATAGCTCGCCTGGGAAACATCCAGAGAAGTCCAAGATTGTGTTTTTTAGACTGGCTGCCACGAGCTGAAACGAATGCAGCCAAGAGCGAGCGTCTGTGACTTACGGTTCAAGAGTTATTCACAGAAACATGGTTCTGAACTTTGCTGCCAGCCGCGAAAGCGAAAATAACCAAGATCGAGCGTCTAGGATTTACTTGTCAATAGCTCGCCTGGGAAACATCCAGAGAAGTCAAAGACAGTGCTTCTATACTAATTGCCAGGCGCTGAGACGAATGCCGCCAAGATCGAGCGTCTAAGACTTACGGTTCAATAATTAGCCTCAGAAACAGTGGTTCTGAACATGCTGCCAATAGCTCGCCTGGGAAACATCCAGAGAAGTCAAAGATAGTGTTTTTTAGACTGGCTGCCACGAGCTGAAACGAATGCAGCCAAGAGCGAGCGTCTGTGACTTACGGTTCAAAAGTTATTCACAGAAACATGGTTCTGAACTTTGCTGCCAGCCGCGAAAGCGAAAATAACCAAGATCGAGCGTCTAGGATTTACTTGTCAATAGCTCGCCTGGGAAACATCCAGAGAAGTCAAAGACAGTGCTTCTATACTAATTGCCAGGTGCTGAGACGAATGCCGCCAAGATTGAGCGTCTATGACTTACGGTTCAAGAATTAGCCTCAGAAACAGTGGGAAACAGTGCTTCTATACTAATTGCCAGGCGCTGAGACGAATGCCGCCAAGATCGAGCGTCTATGACTTACGGTTCAAGAATTAGCCTCAGAAACAGTGGTTCTGAACATGCTGCCAATAGCTCGCCTGGGAAACATCCAGAGAAGTCCAAGATTGTGTTTTTTAGACTGGCTGCCACGAGCTGAAACGAATGCAGCCAAGAGCGAGCGTCTGTGACTTACGGTTCAAGAGTTATTCACAGAAACATGGTTCTGAACTTTGCTGCCAGCCGCGAAAGCGAAAATAACCAAGATCGAGCGTCTAGGATTTACTTGTCAATAGCTCGCCTGGGAAACATCCAGAGAAGTCAAAGACAGTGCTTCTATACTAATTGCCAGGCGCTGAGACGAATGCCGCCAAGATCGAGCGTCTAAGACTTACGGTTCAATAATTAGCCTCAGAAACAGTGGTTCTGAACATGCTGCCAATAGCTCGCCTGGGAAACATCCAGAGAAGTCAAAGATAGTGTTTTTTAGACTGGCTGCCACGAGCTGAAACGAATGCAGCCAAGAGCGAGCGTCTGTGACTTACGGTTCAAAAGTTATTCACAGAAACATGGTTCTGAACTTTGCTGCCAGCCGCGAAAGCGAAAATAACCAAGATCGAGCGTCTAGGATTTACTTGTCAATAGCTCGCCTGGGAAACATCCAGAGAAGTCAAAGACAGTGCTTCTATACTAATTGCCAGGTGCTGAGACGAATGCCGCCAAGATTGAGCGTCTATGACTTACGGTTCAAGAATTAGCCTCAGAAACAGTGGGAAACAGTGCTTCTATACTAATTGCCAGGCGCTGAGACGAATGCCGCCAAGATCGAGCGTCTATGACTTACGGTTCAAGAATTAGCCTCAGAAACAGTGGTTCTGAACATGCTGCCAATAGCTCGCCTGGGAAACATCCAGAGAAGTCCAAGATTGTGTTTTTTAGACTGGCTGCCACGAGCTGAAACGAATGCAGCCAAGAGCGAGCGTCTGTGACTTACGGTTCAAAAGTTATTCACAGAAACATGGTTCTGAACTTGCTGCCAGCCGCGAAAGCGAAAATAACCAAGATCGAGCGTCTAGGATTTACTTGTCAATAGCTCGCCTGGGAAACATCCATAGAAGTCAAATACAGTGCTTCTATACTAATTGCCAGGCGCTGAGACGAATGCCGCCAAGATCTAGCGTCTATGACTTACGGTTCAAGAATTAGCCTCAGAAACAGTGGGAAACAGTGCTTCTATACTAATTGGCAGGCGCTTAAACAAATGCCGCCAAGATCGAGCGTCTATGACTTACGGTTCAAGAATTAGCCTCAGAAACAGTGGTTCTGAACATGCTGCCAATAACTCGCCTGGGAAACATCCAGAGAAGTCCAAGATAGTGTTTTTTAGACTGGCTGCCACGAGCTGAAACGAATGCAGCCAAGAGCGAGCGTCTGTGACTTACGGTTCAAGAGTTATTCACAGAAACATGGTTCTGAACTTTGCTGCCAGCCGCGAAAGCGAAAATAACCAAGATCGAGCGTCTAGGATTTACTTGTCAATAGCTCGCCTGGGAAACATCCAGAGAAGTCAAAGACAGTGCTTCTATACTAATTGCCAGGCGCTGAGACGAATGCCGCCAAGATCGAGCGTCTAAGACTTACGGTTCAATAATTAGCCTCAGAAACAGTGGTTCTGAACATGCTGCCAATAGCTCGCCTGGGAAACATCCAGAGAAGTCAAAGATAGTGTTTTTTAGACTGGCTGCCACGAGCTGAAACGAATGCAGCCAAGAGCGAGCGTCTGTGACTTACGGTTCAAAAGTTATTCACAGAAACATGGTTCTGAACTTTGCTGCCAGCCGCGAAAGCGAAAATAACCAAGATCGAGCGTCTAGGATTTACTTGTCAATAGCTCGCCTGGGAAACATCCAGAGAAGTCAAAGACAGTGCTTCTATACTAATTGCCAGGTGCTGAGACGAATGCCGCCAAGATTGAGCGTCTATGACTTACGGTTCAAGAATTAGCCTCAGAAACAGTGGGAAACAGTGCTTCTATACTAATTGCCAGGCGCTGAGACGAATGCCGCCAAGATCGAGCGTCTATGACTTACGGTTCAAGAATTAGCCTCAGAAACAGTGGTTCTGAACATGCTGCCAATAGCTCGCCTGGGAAACATCCAGAGAAGTCCAAGATTGTGTTTTTTAGACTGGCTGCCACGAGCTGAAACGAATGCAGCCAAGAGCGAGCGTCTGTGACTTACGGTTCAAGAGTTATTCACAGAAACATGGTTCTGAACTTTGCTGCCAGCCGCGAAAGCGAAAATAACCAAGATCGAGCGTCTAGGATTTACTTGTCAATAGCTCGCCTGGGAAACATCCAGAGAAGTCAAAGACAGTGCTTCTATACTAATTGCCAGGCGCTGAGACGAATGCCGCCAAGATCGAGCGTCTAAGACTTACGGTTCAATAATTAGCCTCAGAAACAGTGGTTCTGAACATGCTGCCAATAGCTCGCCTGGGAAACATCCAGAGAAGTCAAAGATAGTGTTTTTTAGACTGGCTGCCACGAGCTGAAACGAATGCAGCCAAGAGCGAGCGTCTGTGACTTACGGTTCAAAAGTTATTCACAGAAACATGGTTCTGAACTTTGCTGCCAGCCGCGAAAGCGAAAATAACCAAGATCGAGCGTCTAGGATTTACTTGTCAATAGCTCGCCTGGGAAACATCCAGAGAAGTCAAAGACAGTGCTTCTATACTAATTGCCAGGTGCTGAGACGAATGCCGCCAAGATTGAGCGTCTATGACTTACGGTTCAAGAATTAGCCTCAGAAACAGTGGGAAACAGTGCTTCTATACTAATTGCCAGGCGCTGAGACGAATGCCGCCAAGATCGAGCGTCTATGACTTACGGTTCAAGAATTAGCCTCAGAAACAGTGGTTCTGAACATGCTGCCAATAGCTCGCCTGGGAAACATCCAGAGAAGTCCAAGATTGTGTTTTTTAGACTGGCTGCCACGAGCTGAAACGAATGCAGCCAAGAGCGAGCGTCTGTGACTTACGGTTCAAGAGTTATTCACAGAAACATGGTTCTGAACTTTGCTGCCAGCCGCGAAAGCGAAAATAACCAAGATCGAGCGTCTAGGATTTACTTGTCAATAGCTCGCCTGGGAAACATCCAGAGAAGTCAAAGACAGTGCTTCTATACTAATTGCCAGGCGCTGAGACGAATGCCGCCAAGATCGAGCGTCTAAGACTTACGGTTCAATAATTAGCCTCAGAAACAGTGGTTCTGAACATGCTGCCAATAGCTCGCCTGGGAAACATCCAG
Source organism: Rhinoderma darwinii (assembly GCF_050947455.1). Lineage (NCBI taxonomy): Eukaryota > Metazoa > Chordata > Amphibia > Anura > Rhinodermatidae > Rhinoderma > Rhinoderma darwinii. Next base: position 104,956 of record NW_027463801.1, read on the forward strand.
AGAAGTCAAAGATAGTGTTTTTTAGACTGGCTGCCACGAGCTGAAACGAATGCAGCCAAGAGCGAGCGTCTGTGACTTACGGTTCAAAAGTTATTCACAGAAACATGGTTCTGAACTTTGCTGCCAGCCGCGAAAGCGAAAATAACCAAGATCGAGCGTCTAGGATTTACTTGTCAATAGCTCGCCTGGGAAACATCCAGAGAAGTCAAAGACAGTGCTTCTATACTAATTGCCAGGTGCTGAGACGAATGCCGCCAAGATTGAGCGTCTATGACTTACGGTTCAAGAATTAGCCTCAGAAACAGTGGGAAACAGTGCTTCTATACTAATTGCCAGGCGCTGAGACGAATGCCGCCAAGATCGAGCGTCTATGACTTACGGTTCAAGAATTAGCCTCAGAAACAGTGGTTCTGAACATGCTGCCAATAGCTCGCCTGGGAAACATCCAGAGAAGTCCAAGATTGTGTTTTTTAGACTGGCTGCCACGAGCTGAAACGAATGCAGCCAAGAGCGAGCGTCTGTGACTTACGGTTCAAGAGTTATTCACAGAAACATGGTTCTGAACTTTGCTGCCAGCCGCGAAAGCGAAAATAACCAAGATCGAGCGTCTAGGATTTACTTGTCAATAGCTCGCCTGGGAAACATCCAGAGAAGTCAAAGACAGTGCTTCTATACTAATTGCCAGGCGCTGAGACGAATGCCGCCAAGATCGAGCGTCTAAGACTTACGGTTCAATAATTAGCCTCAGAAACAGTGGTTCTGAACATGCTGCCAATAGCTCGCCTGGGAAACATCCAGAGAAGTCAAAGATAGTGTTTTTTAGACTGGCTGCCACGAGCTGAAACGAATGCAGCCAAGAGCGAGCGTCTGTGACTTACGGTTCAAGAGTTATTCACAGAAACATGGTTCTGAACTTTGCTGCCAGCCGCGAAAGCGAAAATAACCAAGATCGAGCGTCTAGGATTTACTTGTCAATAGCTCGCCTGGGAAACATCCAGAGAAGTCAAAGACAGTGCTTCTATACTAATTGCCAGGTGCTGAGACGAATGCCGCCAAGATTGAGCGTCTATGACTTACGGTTCAAGTATTAGCCTCAGAAACAGTGGGAAACAGTGCTTCTATACTAATTGCCAGGCGCTGAGACGAATGCCGCCAAGATCGAGCGTCTATGACTTACGGTTCAAGAATTAGCCTCAGAAACAGTGGTTCTGAACATGCTGCCAATAGCTCGCCTGGGAAACATCCAGAGAAGTCCAAGATTGTGTTTTTTAGACTGGCTGCCACGAGCTGAAACGAATGCAGCCAAGAGCGAGCGTCTGTGACTTACGGTTCAAAAGTTATTCACAGAAACATGGTTCTGAACTTTGCTGCCAGCCGCGAAAGCGAAAATAACCAAGATCGAGCGTCTAGGATTTACTTGTCAATAGCTCGCCTGGGAAACATCCATAGAAGTCAAATACAGTGCTTCTATACTAATTGCCAGGCGCTGAGACGAATGCCGCCAAGATCTAGCGTCTATGACTTACGGTTCAAGAATTAGCCTCAGAAACAGTGGGAAACAGTGCTTCTATACTAATTGGCAGGCGCTTAAACAAATGCCGCCAAGATCGAGCGTCTATGACTTACGGTTCAAGAATTAGCCTCAGAAACAGTGGTTCTGAACATGCTGCCAATAACTCGCCTGGGAAACATCCAGAGAAGTCCAAGATAGTGTTTTTTAGACTTGCTGCCACGAGCTGAAACGAATGCAGCCAAGAGCGAGCGTCTGTGACTTACGGTTCAAGAGTTATTCACAGAAACATGGTTCTGAACTTTGCTGCCAGCCGCGAAAGCGAAAATAACCAAGATCGAGCGTCTAGGATTTACTTGTCAATAGCTCGCCTGGGAAACATCCAGAGAAGTCAAAGACAGTGCTTCTATACTAATTGCCAGGTGCTGAGACGAATGCCGCCAAGATCTAGCGTCTATGACTTACGGTTCAAGAATTAGCCTCAGAAACAGTGGGAAACAGTGCTTCTATACTAATTGGCAGGCGCTTAAACAAATGCCGCCAAGATCGAGCGTCTATGACTTACGGTTCAAGAATTAGCCTCAGAAACAGTGGTTCTGAACATGCTGCCAATAACTCGCCTGGGAAACATCCAGAGAAGTCCAAGATAGGGGTTTTTAGACTGGCTGCCACGAGCTGAAACGAATGCAGCCAAGAGCGAGCGTCTGTGACTTACGGTTCAAGAGTTATTCACAGAAACATGGTTCTGAACTTTGCTGCCAGCCGCGAAAGCGAAAATAACCAAGATCGAGCGTCTAGGATTTACTTGTCAATAGCTCGCCTGGGAAACATCCAGAGAAGTCAAAGACAGTGCTTCTATACTAATTGCCAGGCGCTGAGACGAATGCCGCCAAGATCTAGCGTCTATGACTTACGGTTCAAGAATTAGCCTCAGAAACAGTGGGAAACAGTGCTTCTATACTAATTGCCAGGCGCTGAGACGAATGCCGCCAAGATCGAGCGTCTATGACTTACGGTTCAAGAATTAGCCTCAGAAACAGTCGTTCTGAACATGCTGCCAATAGCTCGCCTGGGAAACATCAAGAGAAGTCCAAGATAGTGTTTTTTAGACTGGCTGCCACGAGCTGAAACGAATGCAGCCAAGAGCGAGCGTCTGTGACTTACGGTTCAAAAGTTATTCACAGAAACATGGTTCTGAACTTTGCTGCCAGCCGCGAAAGCGAAAATAACCAAGATCGAGCGTCTAGGATTTACTTGTCAATAGCTCGCCTGGGAAACATCCAGAGAAGTCAAAGACAGTGCTTCTATACTAATTGCCAGGCGCTGAGACGAATGCCGCCAAGATCTAGCGTCTATGACTTACGGTTCAAGAATTAGCCTCAGAAACAGTGGGAAACAGTGCTTCTATACTAATTGCCAGGCGCTGAGACGAATGCCGCCAAGATCGAGCGTCTATGACTTACGGTTCAAGAATTAGCCTCAGAAACAGTCGTTCTGAACATGCTGCCAATAGCTCGTCTGGGAAACATCCAGATAAGTCAAAGAGTGTTTTTTAGACTGGCTGCCACGAGCTGAAACGAATGCAGCCAAGAGCGAGCGTCTGTGACTTACGGTTCAAAAGTTATTCACAGAAACATGGTTCTGAACTTTGCTGCCAGCCGCGAAAGCGAAAATAACCAAGATCGAGCGTCTAGGATTTACTTGTCAATAGCTCGCCTGGGAAACATCCAGAGAAGTCAAAGACAGTGCTTCTATACTAATTGCCAGGTGCTGAGACGAATGCCGCCAAGATCTAGCGTCTATGACTTACGGTTCAAGAATTAGCCTCAGAAACAGTGGGAAACAGTGCTTCTATACTAATTGGCAGGCGCTTAAACAAATGCCGCCAAGATCGAGCGTCTATGACTTACGGTTCAAGAATTAGCCTCAGAAACAGTGGTTCTGAACATGCTGCCAATAACTCGTCTGGGAAACATCCAGAGAAGTCCAAGATAGTGTTTTTTAGACTGGCTGCCACGAGCTGAAACGAATGCAGCCAAGAGCGAGCGTCTGTGACTTACGGTTCAAGAGTTATTCACAGAAACATGGTTCTGAACTTTGCTGCCAGCCGCAAAAGCGAAAATAACCAAGATCGAGCGTCTAGGATTTACTTGTCAATAGCTCGCCTGGGAAACATCCAGAGAAGTCAAAGACAGTGCTTCTATACTAATTGCCAGGCGCTGAGACGAATGCCGCCAAGATCGAGCGTCTAAGACTTACGGTTCAATAATTAGCCTCAGAAACAGTGGTTCTGAACATGCTGCCAATAGCTCGCCTGGGAAACATCAAGAGAAGTCCAAGATAGTGTTTTTTAGACTGGCTGCCACGAGCTGAAACGAATGCAGCCAAGAGCGAGCGTCTGTGACTTACGGTTCAAAAGTTATTCACAGAAACATGGTTCTGAACTTTGCTGCCAGCCGCGAAAGCGAAAATAACCAAGATCGAGCGTCTAGGATTTACTTGTCAATAGCTCGCCTGGGAAACATCCAGAGAAGTCAAAGACAGTGCTTCTATACTAATTGCCAGGCGCTGAGACGAATGCCGCCAAGATCTAGCGTCTATGACTTACGGTTCAAGAATTAGCCTCAGAAACAGTGGGAAACAGTGCTTCTATACTAATTGCCAGGCGCTGAGACGAATGCCGCCAAGATCGAGCGTCTATGACTTACGGTTCAAGAATTAGCCTCAGAAACAGTCGTTCTGAACATGCTGCCAATAGCTCGCCTGGGAAACATCAAGAGAAGTCCAAGATAGTGTTTTTTAGACTGGCTGCCACGAGCTGAAACGAATGCAGCCAAGAGCGAGCGTCTGTGACTTACGGTTCAAAAGTTATTCACAGAAACATGGTTCTGAACTTTGCTGCCAGCCGCGAAAGCGAAAATAACCAAGATCGAGCGTCTAGGATTTACTTGTCAATAGCTCGCCTGGGAAACATCCAGAGAAGTCAAAGACAGTGCTTCTATACTAATTGCCAGGCGCTGAGACGAATGCCGCCAAGATCTAGCGTCTATGACTTACGGTTCAAGAATTAGCCTCAGAAACAGTGGGAAACAGTGCTTCTATACTAATTGCCAGGCGCTGAGACGAATGCCGCCAAGATCGAGCGTCTATGACTTACGGTTCAAGAATTAGCCTCAGAAACAGTCGTTCTGAACATGCTGCCAATAGCTCGCCTGGGAAACATCCAGAGAAGTCCAAGATAGTGTTTTTTAGACTGGCTGCCACGAGCTGAAACGAATGCAGCCAAGAGCGAGCGTCTGTGACTTACGGTTCAAGAGTTATTCACAGAAACATGGTTCTGAACTTTGCTGCCAGCCGCGAAAGCGAAAATAACCAAGATCGAGCGTCTAGGATTTACTTGTCAATAGCTCGCCTGGGAAACATCCAGAGAAGTCAAAGACAGGGCTTCTATACTAATTGCCAGGCGCTGAGACGAATGCCGCCAAGATCTAGCGTCTATGACTTACGGTTCAAGAATTAGCCTCAGAAACAGTGGGAAACAGTGCTTCTATACTAATTGCCAGGCGCTGAGACGAATGCCGCCAAGATCGAGCGTCTATGACTTACGGTTCAAGAATTAGCCTCAGAAACAGTGGTTCTGAACATGCTGCCAATAGCTCGCCTGGGAAACATCCAGAGAAGTCCAAGATTGTGTTTTTTAGACTGGCTGCCACGAGCTGAAACGAATGCAGCCAAGAGCGAGCGTCTGTGACTTACGGTTCAAAAGTTATTCACAGAAACATGGTTCTGAACTTTGCTGCCAGCCGCGAAAGCGAAAATAACCAAGATCGAGCGTCTAGGATTTACTTGTCAATAGCTCGCCTGGGAAACATCCATAGAAGTCAAATACAGTGCTTCTATACTAATTGCCAGGCGCTGAGACGAATGCCGCCAAGATCTAGCGTCTATGACTTACGGTTCAAGAATTAGCCTCAGAAACAGTGGGAAACAGTGCTTCTATACTAATTGGCAGGCGCTTAAACAAATGCCGCCAAGATCGAGCGTCTATGACTTACGGTTCAAGAATTAGCCTCAGAAACAGTGGTTCTGAACATGCTGCCAATAACTCGCCTGGGAAACATCCAGAGAAGTCCAAGATAGTGTTTTTTAGACTGGCTGCCACGAGCTGAAACGAATGCAGCCAAGAGCGAGCGTCTGTGACTTACGGTTCAAGAGTTATTCACAGAAACATGGTTCTGAACTTTGCTGCCAGCCGCGAAAGCGAAAATAACCAAGATCGAGCGTCTAGGATTTACTTGTCAATAGCTCGCCTGGGAAACATCCAGAGAAGTCAAAGACAGTGCTTCTATACTAATTGCCAGGCGCTGAGACGAATGCCGCCAAGATCTAGCGTCTATGACTTACGGTTCAAGAATTAGCCTCAGAAACAGTGGGAAACAGTGCTTCTATACTAATTGCCAGGCGCTGAGACGAATGCCGCCAAGATCGAGCGTCTATGACTTACGGTTCAAGAATTAGCCTAAGAAACAGTGGTTCTGAACATGCTGCCAATAACTCGCCTGGGAAACATCCAGAGAAGTCAAAGATAGTGTTTTTTAGACTGGCTGCCACGAGCTGAAACGAATGCAGCCAAGAGCGAGCGTCTGTGACTTACGGTTCAAGAGTTATTCACAGAAACATGGTTCTGAACTTTGCTGCCAGCCGCGAAAGCGAAAATAACCAAGATCGAGCGTCTAGGATTTACTTGTCAATAGCTCGCCTGGGAAACATCCAGAGAAGTCAAAGACAGGGCTTCTATACTAATTGCCAGGCGCTGAGACGAATGCCGCCAAGATCTAGCGTCTATGACTTACGGTTCAAGAATTAGCCTCAGAAACAGTGGGAAACAGTGCTTCTATACTAATTGCCAGGCGCTGAGACGAATGCCGCCAAGAGCGAGCGTCTATGACTTACGGTTCAAGAATTAGCCTCAGAAACAGTGGTTCTGAACATGCTGCCAATAGCTCGCCTGGGAAACATCCAGAGAAGTCCAAGATTGTGTTTTTTAGACTGGCTGCCACGAGCTGAAACGAATGCAGCCAAGAGCGAGCGTCTGTGACTTACGGTTCAAAAGTTATTCACAGAAACATGGTTCTGAACTTTGCTGCCAGCCGCGAAAGCGAAAATAACCAAGATCGAGCGTCTAGGATTTACTTGTCAATAGCTCGCCTGGGAAACATCCATAGAAGTCAAATACAGTGCTTCTACACTAATTGCCAGGCGCTGAGACGAATGCCGCCAAGATCTAGCGTCTATGACTTACGGTTCAAGAATTAGCCTCAGAAACAGTGGGAAACAGTGCTTCTATACTAATTGGCAGGCGCTTAAACAAATGCCGCCAAGATCGAGCGTCTATGACTTACGGTTCAAGAATTAGCCTCAGAAACAGTGGTTCTGAACATGCTGCCAATAACTCGCCTGGGAAACATCCAGAGAAGTCCAAGATAGTGTTTTTTTAGACTGGCTGCCACGAGCTGAAACGAATGCAGCCAAGAGCGAGCGTCTGTGACTTACGGTTCAAGAGTTATTCACAGAAACATGGTTCTGAACTTTGCTGCCAGCCGCGAAAGCGAAAATAACCAAGATCGAGCGTCTAGGATTTACTTGTCAATAGCTCGCCTGGGAAACATCCAGAGAAGTCAAAGACAGTGCTTCTATACTAATTGCCAGGCGCTGAGACGAATGCCGCCAAGATCGAGTGTCTAAGACTTACGGTTCAATAATTAGCCTCAGAAACAGTGGTTCTGAACATGCTGCCAATAGCTCGCCTGGGAAACATCCAGAGAAGTCAAAGATAGTGTTTTTTAGACTGGCTGCCACGAGCTGAAACGAATGCAGCCAAGAGCGAGCGTCTGTGACTTACGGTTCAAAAGTTATTCACAGAAACATGGTTCTGAACTTTGCTGCCAGCCGCGAAAGCGAAAATAACCAAGATCGAGCGTCTAGGATTTACTTGTCAATAGCTCGCCTGGGAAACATCCAGAGAAGTCAAAGACAGTGCTTCTATACTAATTGCCAGGTGCTGAGACGAATGCCGCCAAGATTGAGCGTCTATGACTTACGGTTCAAGAATTAGCCTCAGAAACAGTGGGAAACAGTGCTTCTATACTAATTGCCAGGCGCTGAGACGAATGCCGCCAAGATCGAGCGTCTATGACTTACGGTTCAAGAATTAGCCTCAGAAACAGTGGTTCTGAACATGCTGCCAATAGCTCGCCTGGGAAACATCCAGAGAAGTCCAAGATTGTGTTTTTTAGACTGGCTGCCACGAGCTGAAACGAATGCAGCCAAGAGCGAGCGTCTGTGACTTACGGTTCAAAAGTTATTCACAGAAACATGGTTCTGAACTTTGCTGCCAGCCGCGAAAGCGAAAATAACCAAGATCGAGCGTCTAGGATTTACTTGTCAATAGCTCGCCTGGGAAACATCCATAGAAGTCAAATACAGTGCTTCTATACTAATTGCCAGGCGCTGAGACGAATGCCGCCAAGATCTAGCGTCTATGACTTACTGTCATGTCCCTCGACTTAGGTTTCTATTCACTGTCATGTTATGTTATATGCTCCTATTGCAGTTGCTTTGCTTTATTTAGTTTGTCCCTGCTATCTCCCTGTAGCTAGGCTCTGAGGTAATAGCTCCTCCCTTCTTTCTGTGCCTAGTTGTCTTTCCTCATGGTTCCCATACTGTGTAGTCATCTCCTGCTCAACTCTGGCAAAATATCATCTTTTCACCTGCTGGTTTGTGTACATTACAAGTATTTCAGCCTGAAAATAAACTTCTCTGGAAACTTCCCACGTGCCTCTTCAGCTGAGTTGACGCTATCTGACAGTGTCTTGGTGTAAGTACCGGTTCAATACAGACATATACAGTGAGATTGTCTCAAGGGCCCTACAACTTACAGCCTGGTCATGGAGTCAGAATAGTGAAAAGATGCTTATATATCTGCCAGATCCAGCTGTATAGTCAGTGTGCAGCTCCTGCAGAGATAGTCACAGACAAGCAACTGCCTGCAGAAGAAATCATCAGTGTGTGTGACCCCACAGCATAGACCCTTCTAGCAAGCTAGCACCCCCACCTCTGTATTATCCACATCCTGTCTGTGAGGTGTCATGTCTGAAGAGAACATTGCACAGTCTTCTCAAGGTGAACAGTACCTACAGTCAGAAGAAAGTATGGATCCTAGTCTGCAGTACAGTGAGAGAGCTAAACGCTCTGCTAAGCCTACATGGAAGGTTACAGAGAATCTAGAAGGTGCAAAACATGAACTTTCTTCTGCTGTCTCAAACTTCTGGCAAAGATTGCTGAGTCACATCTCCACCATCTCACAGCCTGCTCACAATGTTTCACCACTAGAGGGAGCTCTAGAACAGCTTTGTACAGCATATGAACATTATTCACTGAAAAGCCAGGAATATGTTGGCATTTTGAAGAAACTTAATACAAAGGATTCTTTAGAAGAATTTGAAAGCTTCCAGAAACTTAATTTGGAACGAGACAGCCTAGTATGCAAAATTAAGTCTAACACAGAGGCAAGAATCACGCAATTACAGGAAACGTCGTCTCGCATTTCTAAGTCTACCAGTCGTTCAAAACTATCTTCTAAGTCAAGATCTTCAAAATATTCCACGCTCAGCGAACAGCTCATAAGAGCGCGGGCAGAAGCAGAGGCTACTAAAATACAGGCCGTCTTTGCGCAAAAGAAGGCAGATATGGAAGCCGATGCAGCGCGCCAAAAGGCGGAAATAGAAACTTTAAACAAACAATGCGAGCATGCCACAGCTATGGCAAGGTTAAAGGTTTTAGAAGAAGCTGCCAGGGGAAGTGAAAGAGACAGCATCAGTGTATGTGAAGTGGAGGTAGAAGATCCTCTTAAGCGCACAAGAGACTACGTACTAAGCCAAAACAGTGAACCTGTGATTGCTGCTAATGATCCTGACAGCGCAAATATTTCTCCAGAGCAACGGGGCACAGATTCTTCTGCAGCATTCTGCATCCAAGGTCAGTACAATGCATTACCAATTTGTCATCCTTGCCTTTCTCCACATACCACATTGCACCAGAACCCTGCACCTCAGCAAGCTCATTACACAGACGCCCAGGTGAAATCCAATATGCTAGCAAGTCACCAGACTCCTGACAACCACATAGTTCCAGTTCCATGTGTAGCTAAACCTATGGACTTTAAACTATCTCCTGGATTGAACGCCCGTGCAGACCCGTATTTCCCTATGTCTCTTAGCCAGAACACCGAAAATAATATGATCAGCACTACTCAGCCAGCAATACTCTGCCCAAAGTCAGAGAGAACTGACATGACAGAGTTTGCAAGATACATGGTTCGCCGCGAACTTACTAAAACCGGCCTCACAAGGTTTGACGACCAGCCTGAGAACTACAGGGGCTGGAAATGTGCCTTCAGAACCGTTATTAGTGACATTGGCATTACTGCTGCTGAAGAACTAGATCTGCTGATCAGGTGGCTCGGTCCACAGTCTACAGAACGTGTCAAGAGATTGAGATCTGTCCACATTGAGAATCCAACTGCAGGCCTCATCGCTGCTTGGGAGAGACTGGAACAAAGCTTTGGCAGTCCTGAAGCCATAGAGAATGCTCTGTTTAAACGGCTGCAAGGTTTTCCAAAAATATCTGGCAAAGACAATGAAAAATTCCAAGAGCTCAGCGACCTACTCTTAGAGCTCCAGCTGGCCAAGGCAGACCCACACCTACCTGGCCTCAGTTACCTAGACACAGCTCGTGGGGTAAACCCAATAGTTTCCAAGCTGCCGTACAATATTCAAGAAAGGTGGACTACACTTGGGTCGAGATACAAAAAAGAAAAGCAAGTCTCCTTTCCTCCATTTTCTTACTTCTGTGAATTTATCAGGAACATTGCAGAATCCAAGAATGACCCAAGCTTTACCTCCAGTGAGTCCAGTGGTCCTGGTTCACCCCATCCTAAGTACGACAGCCCACGTTCTAACTATAGAAACCACAGAGGTCCAGTGTCAGTGAAAAAGACTGATGTCCTTCCCACACCCTCATCAGCTCCAGACAAGTACAACCAAGGTGAAAAGATTGAAAATCCTAATCGCCTATGTCCTATTCATAAGAAGCCACATCCTCTCAAGAAATGCATTGGCTTCAGAAAGAAACCGCTCCAGGAACGCAAAGAGCTTCTAAAGAAATTTAGGGTATGTTACCGATGTTGTGCGTCTACTGAACATTTCGCTAAAGACTGTAAAACTACTATTAAATGCATAGAGTGCGGCTGTGAGGACCATGTGCAAGCGCTCCATCCATCTCAATTCAGTCCTGCTCCACCTGCACATTCCACTCCTGCGATAAATCATGGCGGGGAGAATGCAGAGCAAGCAGCAAATCTTACTACTGTATCTTCTTCATGCACAGAAGTCTGCGGAGACGACCTTTGCGACAAGTCCTGCGCAAAGATATGTCTAGTCAACGTATACCCCAAGGGTCAACCGGAAAGGGCCGTAAAGGTGTATACCATCCTGGACGATCAGAGCAACCGTTCACTCGCAAGATCAGAACTCTTTGACCTGTTCAACTTAAAAGGAGATGCTTACCCTTACACCTTGGGTACTTGTAGTGGCATTACAGAGGTCTCCGGAAGAAGAGCCAGTGGACTTATAGTGGCTTCTCTCAACAATCAAGAGATACCCTTACCCACACTTGTTGAGTGCAACCAGATACCATCCAACAAAGATGAGATTCCTACGTCAGAGGCTGCTCTTCATCACACTCATCTAAGGGCTATAGCGAAAGAAATACCAGCCCTTGACAAGAGTGCAGAGATCCTACTTCTGCTCGGTAGAGACATTCTCAGGGTACATAAGGTACGCCAGCAAATCAACGGACCACATGATGCTCCGTTTGCCCAACGCCTTGATTTAGGTTGGGTTATCATAGGCAACGTCTGTATAGACAAGATGAAGAAGCCTACCAAGATTTCCTCATTTAAAACTCACATTTTGCCAAATGGTCGCAACACTTATTTTCAGCCATGCCCACACCATTACTGGGTGAAAGAGAAGCTGAACAACAGTAAGTGGCAGCTTGACCACCAAGATAATATGAACACATTCCTGTCCTGGGATGACAGTCTTGGAGCAACAGTGTTCAATTCTACAAGTGAAGACAATAAGTTGGCACTTGCAAGAGAGGATAAAGAATTTCTCAAGGTTATGGACAAAGAATTTGCTCAGGATGAGTCTAACAGCTGGGTAGCACCTTTGCCTTTCCGTTCCCCAAGACCAAAATTACCAAACAATCTACAGCAAGCAGTTTCGAGATTTTCCTCTTTAAAACGCACCCTAAAGAGGAAACCAGAGATGGAAAAACATTTTGTAGACTTCATGCAAAATATATTTGATAGAGATCATGCAGAACCTGCACCACCACTAAAGGAAGGAGAAGAATGCTGGTACCTTCCATCCTTTGGCGTGTATCACCCTCGCAAGCCTAATCAAATCAGAGTGGTGTTTGATTCCAGCGCTCAGCATGAAGGCGTTTCTCTAAACAACCTGCTCCTCACTGGGCCTAACCTAAACAACAACCTCATAGGAGTACTCATCCGCTTCAGACAAGAACCTGTTGCAGTAATGGCTGACATCCAGCAAATGTTCCACTGCTTCATTGTCAAGGAAGACAACAGGAACTACCTCAGGTTTCTATGGCACAAAGACAATGATGTCAACAACAAGGTCACAGATTACCGGATGAAGGTACATGTCTTCGGCAACAGCCCCTCTCCTGCTGTAGCAATCTATGGATTGAGAAGGACAGCCCAGGAAGGTGAGAAGGGGTATGGATCTGATGCTCGTCAATTTGTTGAGAAGAACTTCTATGTAGACGATGGACTTAAATCCTTACCCACAAGTGAAGAGGCAATCGATCTCCTCACCAGAACGCAGGCAATGCTGTCTGTAGCAAATCTCAGACTTCACAAGATTATCTCTAACAGCCAGAAGGTAATGAAAGCGTTCCCCTCTGAAGATCATGCAACCAACTTGAAAGACCTCGATCTTGGTTCTGATGTTCCTCCTATACAACGAAGCCTAGGTTTGCTGTGGGACATTAAGCAAGACACATTCACCTTCCAAGTGTCAGCCAGTGACAAACCTTTTACCAAGCGAGGAGTTTTATCTGTTGTGAACAGCATCTATGATCCTCTTGGCTTCATAGCCCCCGTCACCATTCAAGGCAAGAAATTGCTGAGACAGTTTACCACCGAGAACATAGACTGGGATACTTCTCTGCCTATTGAGAAACAACAAAGGTGGAAGATATGGAAGGAGTCTCTGAAAATATTAGAACAACTCCAAGTCTCACGTTGTTACGTTCCCAGCTCTCTTTCAGCTGCCATCAGAAGAGAAATACACATTTTCTCTGATGCGTCTATCGAAGCCATAGCTGCAGTAGCCTATCTGAGAATCCCAGGAACCAACAAGCCTCACTGTGGATTTGTCCTGGGTAAGGCCAAACTAACCCCAAAACCTGCACACTCTGTGCCAAGACTTGAGCTTTGTGCAGCTGTGCTAGCAGTAGAGATTGCTGAAGTTATTAAAAACGAAATGGACATTGCAATTGATTCATTTGCTTTCTACACAGATAGTAAAGTTGTGCTTGGTTATATATACAACCAAACAAAACAATTCTATGTATATGTCAGCAACAGAGTAGAACGCATTAGAAGTTTTTCTACTCCTGGGCAGTGGCAGTACATCTCCACTGACCTTAACCCAGCTGATCGTGGAACAAGACCTGAACCGGCAGCAGGCCTATGTGACATGTGGTTGTCACCTCCAAGATTCTTGTATGAGGATCCCTGTTTAATTCCTACCAACACCACCTATGAGATGGTGGATCCCGAGTCTGACAAGGAAATCAGGCCTACAAATACCACGCTCTTCACTTCTGTAATTCCAAAATTGAAGCTGAAGTCACATCGCTTTGAGCGCTTCTCAAATTGGTCATCTATTGTGCGAGCTGTTGCTCACCTAATTCATATCGCTCACTGCTTTGCTAAGGACACATCAGAGTGTCATGGCTGGCATATCTGTAAAGAACACCCTACTGTCGCAGACATCGAACATGCTGAAGAAGTCATTACCCGTTGTGTGCAACAAGAAGTATACAGTCAGGAGATTGACAATATTACAAAGGGTATCAATCTTTCCAAGAGCAGTGCACTCTTTGAACTGAATCCAGTGCTTGATCATCACAAATTGCTGAGAGTGGGCGGCCGTATAGTGAGATCTGATCTAAGTAGCAAGGAACAAAATCCTGTCATTATACCAGGTCGGCATCATATTGCTACACTATTGGTCCGACACCATCATGAAAGAGTGCAGCACCAAGGCAGACAGTTTACGGAAGGTGCCATCAGGTCAGCCGGCTTGTGGA